>NC_064631.1:397667328-397970358 GCF_023864275.1 Schistocerca cancellata
ATTGTCTTACATAATTATTACATATTGCTATGTGTACTGAAAAATCTTTGTTGTTTCTCACATCAGGTACTTTTTATTTTATGTTTATAGTTGAATGCATGGTATCTTCAGTTTTGGGGGGTGTACAAATTTGTTGGTATCAGATTTGCATTATGTAGAAATTCTCACTTTGTTTCTGTATATCTAATCTCTGTTTTGCACTCTTAATTACTTGTCTGGCTTCTGTGATCAAAAACTGTGTACAGTTTGTGAATGCCCTATCATTGTATATAGCAGAAGAGAAACTGCATACAATATCAGTAATTACATAGTGAAAATTTCCTAACAAGTGAGATGGCATACTGGCTGTTATACTTGACTGTCATTGAATAGGAGTTGGTTTTATATTCCTCCCAGGCTTGTCTATTTCTTTCGTAAGTTACTTCAGATGGCTGTCAGAACCCATACTCACTTCCTTCCACCCTTCTTCTCCAAATGAATCAACAGCTGATTTCTAATGCCCCTGTCGTCAATGAAATGTTGAAGTTTAACCTTCCTTCTTAAAATGTTTTGTATGAGATACCTTCAAGTTATTTGGTCCCATAAATTTTTCCTCCAGAAACTACCTATACTAATTAGTTTAAACTTGTCCACTTTTTGTGGATAGTTCTCTGTACACACACACTCATCTTCACAATGTTGACAACAAGAGTTTATAACAGCTGCAAATACCTCTTTTGATCTGTTTTCCCATTGGAAATTCACTGATGTTATTGTGTGTTCCAACTAGAAAACTGGATACTATAGAAAAAAATTTTATCATTGGAAAGAAAAACCAGAGATCATGGTAGCTGACTCACTATTCTAAAGTGATTTATATGAAGAAATGTCTGTCAGGAGTGTCCGTCAGTTGCTCTGCACTAGCAGTAACAGGCCCAGCGGATATTGTTGTACGATACACAAGACTGAATGCAACTGATGAACGGAAATATAAAAATGCAGCAAATGAAGCAGGTAAAAGGGAAAATGTGTAAAAATGTGATTGGCAGGAAGTGCAGAATGGCAAAGCAGGAATGGCCAGATAAGGAACTGAAGACTGTATATGCACACGACTATGGGAAACGTAGATGGCAAAGGTCCAGGAAAATTTAAAAATAACTTCCAAAGAAAGCAGATGCGCCTATGAACATTCAGACCTCAGGTGGCAAGCCAGTACTAAGCAGAGAAGGGGAGGTGGGATGATGGATGGAATATACAGGGTGAAGTGAAATTCATGCACTCAGGCTTTGCAGCTTAACTCCCCACATGCAGGCGATAAAAAAAATCTCTCACAAAATCCCCCTTTGGGTCCAGGTGTTAGAATAGGCCCAAGGTATTCTTGCCTGTCGTAAGAGGCAACTAAAAGGAGCCTCACACTTTTCGGCCCTATGAGTTCAGGTCCCATTCTATGATTTGACCTGCCAATTTCAAAATTCTACAGAAGTGCGTGCCATACGGGGAAGGACACCTTACGTGGTGCAAAAGTTTCCATAGTGCCCTTAGATTCGATCTCCTGAATCTCTTGTCATTGCTTTACATCTCTACCTGCAATTCAACTATTAGGGCGAGGACGCTTTCCGGGATATGTCATCTTCTTCCATTGTCTCCTGCCGTATTTCGCCCCCATGACTATATTGGATTTCTCTGCACCCAATATCCAGCATGGTAGCCAGTCTGTTGTGATGATGCCATCATGTACCCATTTGGTGGTAGCCCCCTGACAACACACAGATCGCACTGCTGATGCCTGAGCTGTAAACTCCCCGTGTATGCCAAGGAGTAGATGCATGTTGTCCTGGGGCATCAGGACTCCCAGCAATGGCCATCATGCCAGTTGGCTTTTTCTGTGGCTGGGTGGCACCCGTGGGGAGAGCCTCTGATTGAGTGGGTGGCATCAAGGGAGATGACCCGCAATGAAGCGGACTAAGTCGTCTCATGCTGGTGACCGTATGGCACCAGCAGTATCTAAGAAGAGCAAGATTGAATACAATGACCCTAAATAGTTTCCCTCCCTCGCTACATCATGGGAGGAACGTAGGGCTACGGAATGTAGAGTGCCATATTCACCTCAGTTTTTAGTCTGTAGCAGAACTGATGGGGAGTCCTTTCTACCTATGATGTCTCAATTTTTCATTGAACACCTTGAAGATAAGTTTGTAGAAGTGACAGTGGTGTCCAAGAACAAAACAGTGCAGTCCTGATTCAGACAGCATCCCCAGCCCAGCCCCGAGTGTTACTCGCCTGTGACAAGCTGGGTGATATTCCTGTTTCTGTCACTCCCCATAAAAGCCTCAACATGGTCCAGGGGATCATTTTCCATCATGATCTCCTCTTGCAGTCTGACTACGAGCTCCACGCCAATTTAGAATGGCGGGGTGTTCATTTCACCCAGTGCGTTTACAGGGGACCCAAAGACAACAGGGTTGCTACCAGTGCCTTCATCTTGGCCTTTGAGGGTGATTCTTTGCCTGAAAAGGTCAAGGTGATGATTTACCACTGTGACATTAAACCATACGTCCCTCCCTCTACGCAGTGCTTTATGTGCCAAAAATTCGGCCACATGTCTTCTTGCTGCACTTCCAGCACTACATGTCAAGTCTGTCGACTTCTCAGCCTCACGATAATGTCATCCTCTAGTGGAATTGCGGCAGTTTTTTCCACCACCTGGCTGATTACGGCAACTCTTAAGCTTTACACCTGCTTTCTGCATTGCCCTTCTGCAGCTATAGCGGATATTACAAGAACCATAGTGACTGTAATAGTGTGTCAGGTGGAGTTTGTGTGTGTGTGTCCTGAACTCAGTATGCAGTGAACCTGTGCCCCTTGAAACCCCTCTTGCCTTTTTGAAGCTGTGGCTGTCAGGATAACGACGGCGCAGGAAATAACTGTCTGCAATGTATATCTTCCTCCAGATGGTGCAGTACCCCTGAACACATTGACTGCACTGATTTATCAACTCCCTAAACCTTTCCTACTTTTGGGAGATTTTAACGCTCATAACCCCTTGTGGGGTGGTCCCGTGCTTATTGGCCAAGGCAGAGATGTCGAAAATTTACTGTCACAACTCGACCTCTGCCTCTTAAATACTGGTGACCCCATGCATTTCAATGTGGCACATGGCACATATTCGGCCATTGATCTCTTGGTTTGCAGTCCTAGCCTTCACCTGTCTATCCACCAGAGAGAACATGACAACCTGTGCGGTAGTGACCACTTCCCCATCTTCCTGTCACTGCCCCCAGCATCAGGCCCAGGGGCACCTGCCCAGATGGGCTTTAAACAAGGCAGACTGGGACACTTTCACTTCTCCTGTCACCTTGAATTTCCCCACATGATAACATCAATGTGGTGGTTGAGCAGATAACTACAATGATCGTTTCTGTGGTGGAAAACGCAATCCTTTGTTCTTTAGGGTGCCCCTGGCAAAAGACAGTCCCTTGGTGGTTGCCAAAAGTCGCTGAGGCAATTACAGAGCACTGGTGAGCTCTTCAGTGGCATAAGCCGCACCCTTCCCTGGAGCACCTCTTAGCCTTTAAACGGCTCTGTGCCCGCATTTGCCAGCTTATCAAAAGACGGAAACAGGAGTGTTGGGAGAGATACATCTCGACCATAGGGTGCCATATGTCACCTTCCCAAGTCTGGGAAAAGATCAAATGAGTTTTTGGGTACTAGACCCCAGCAGGGGTTCTCGGTGTTAACATATATGGCGTGTTACCTACTGACGCAAATGTGAATGCTGAGCACTATGCTCACGCATCTGCAGCAGAGAATTACTCCCCAGCCTTTCGCACTCTCAAATGGCGGATAGAAGGGAAAGTCCTCTCGTTCACTACACGCCACAGTGAACCCTATAATGCCCCATTCACAGAGTGGGAGCTCCTCAGTGCCCTTGCACATTGCCCGCAACACAGCTCCTGGGTCAGATCAGATCCACAGTCATATGATTAAACATCTCTGGTCTGACTACAAGGGACACCTCGTTATCTTCAGCTGAATCTGGTGCAGTGGCATCTTTCCATCACACTGGCGGTAGAGCACCATCATACCAGTGCTCAAACTGGCAAAAACCTACTTGATGTAGATAGCAATTAGCCCATCAGCCTCACCAACGTTCTTTGTAAGCTGCTGGAACATATGGTGTGTCAGTGGTTGTGTTGGGTCCTGGACTCATGTGGCTTACTGGCTCGGTGCCAGGGCAGTTTCTGCCAGGTTCGCTCTACCACTGATAATCTGGTGTCCCTCGAGTCTGCCATCCAAACAGCCTTTCCCAGACACCAACACCTTGTTGCCATCTTTTTTGATTTACAAAAAGTGTATGACACCACCTGGTGACATCATATCCTTGCCACATTATATGAGTGGGGTCTCTGAGGCCGCTCCCGATGTTTATCCAGAATTTCCTGTCACATTGTACTTTCCATATCCAAGTTGGTGCCCCCCATATTACCTCCCACGTCCAGGAGAATGAGGTCCCGCAGGGCTCTGTATTGAGTGTCTCTCTATTTTTAGTGGCCATTAATGGTCTAGCAGCAGCTGTAGGGCTGTCCGTCTCACCTTCTCTGTATGCAGACGACTTCTGCATTTCGTACTGCTCCACCAGTACTGGTGTTGCTGAGAGGCACGTACAGGGAGCCATCCACAAGGTGCAGTCATGGTCTATAGCCCACGGCTTCCAGTTTTCAGCTAAAAAGTCATGTGTTACGCACTTCTGTCAGTGTCGTACCATTCATCCGGAACCAGAACTTTACCTTACTGTCGATCCCCTCAATGTAGTGGAGACATATTGATTTTTAGGACTGGTTTTTGACACCTTAAGCAGACATGCTGGCAGCACCTCAATGCCCTCCGCTGCCTGCGCAACACCAATTGAGGTACAGATTGCTCTATGCTGCTGCAGCTCTACAGAGCCCTTGTTCAATCCCACCTTGACTATGGGAGTCTGGTTTATGGTTCGGTGGTACCCTCAGCATTGCGTTTACTCGACCCAGAGCACCACTGTGGCATTCAACTAGTGACGGGAACTTTTAGGATGAGTCCGGTGACCAGTTTCCTGGCAGGGGCTGGAGTCCCTCCATTGCAGGTCAGGCGTGCGCAACAGCTTGCCAGTTATTTTGTACTTGTTTGCAGTTCTCCTGTGCATCCAAATTACCGTCTTATTTTCCCACGCAAGGCAGTTCATCTCCTGCATCGGCGGCCCAGGTCAGGGCTTACAATTGCAGTTCGTATCCAATCTCTTTTGTCTGAAGTGGAGTCCTTGCCTTTACCACCTATACTCGAGGTCTGTTTGACCTCCTTGGTGTATACCTAGGCTGTGGCGTTGCCGGGTTCTTTCACAAGGCCCAAAGGACTCAATTCACCCTGCAGCTCTCCGCTGTCACTTCCTCTTGATTTTCGCCATTTACCGAGGCCATGAAGTGGTTTACACCGACAGCTCAATGGCTGATGGTCACGTTGACTTGGCATATGCCCATGGAGGACATATTAAACAGCATTCCCTGCCCAATGGCTGATTTAGTTTTACGTTTTATGCATGAGGGTGGGTTTTATCATTTGATCTAAGTTTTAGCGCGTGTCCTTTGCCCCACGTGTCCTCCACCCTAGTGTTTTTAGGGTGGATGTTTTAATGTGTTGCAGAGTGGCTGGCTTCTCATTTTTATTCTCATGATCAGCCAGCCATGATAATCTGTTTTGTCGTTTTAATCTCTTCTACCTGTTTCTTGCATTTCTGTGGTTTTCTTCTGCCCTTTTCTCCATTTCAGTGTTTGTTGCCCTTCCATCGTTCTTTTGGTTTTTCATTTCTCTCCGTTTTGTGTTGTCAGTCTCACTTGTTTTATTCTCACCCTTGTTGCATTGTTTTATTCAGAACAAGATACCGATGATGTAGCAGTTTGGTCCCTTTGCCCCTCTTTTAAACCAGCCAACCAACAATCTCTCACAAAAGTTCGTCTGGCGAGTACATCCGGCAGAAAAAGGGCATTAAAGAGTGGCAATCTGGCACCACTGTAACCACATGTATGCGAAGTACATCTGCCAGCACATATTAGTTGTGCTGTACGGTTGGTGCAGTGGATAGAGTTTTGGGTTAGCATGCAGAAGGTCAAGGGTTCAATCCTGGGTTGGGGCACATTTTTTTTTATTTGCTAATTTTGTTCTGATGTTTCATACTGTAATATATACCATTTCTTAGGTCACATGTATCCTAAATTTACAACATTTTGTAATGCTGAACATAACAAATGCGTGGTTAGTCAAATTAGAAATAGACAGTTGAAACAAATGACCTGTTTTAGAACAATAACTTCAAAAACAATATCAGTTTCAAGATGCTAAAGATGAAAGTATAGTACAATAATACAACATCTACTTGTCATTTATACTACATGTAATATGAGCACTCAGATGTTGCACATTAGAAGCCAGTGATAATAATAATGTCCATATTAATGACCGTGTGACCTTTATGACAGAATTCATAGTCCTCAGAACAACAGATGCTCAAAGCGACCTTCCTGCACATCCAGACATTGTGCAATCCACTGGATCATACAGCTCTGGATCCTTTGCAGCAAAGCTGTGTCCACAGTAACGAGAGCAGCATGAACATGCACCACCAATTCTTCCACAGTCATCGGTGGAGTAGAGTATACATGCTCCCTCAGATGTCCCAACAGGAAGAAATCCAGGGGATTTAGGTCAGATGAATGCGGTGGCCATGCAACTGGACCTCCACGTTCGAGCCGTTTACCTGGAAATTTTCTGTCCAAATACGGTCATACATTAATTCCAGAGTGTGGAGGTGCACCATCATGTTGGAACCATATGCCCTGCTAAACATGTAGTTGAACATCTTCCAACACATTAGGTGGAAAGTTTGAGAGGATTGCATGATACCTTCTTGCAGTCAACTGGTCAGGCAACATGTAGGGGCTCAACACGTCACCCAATATTCTGACCCAGATGTTGATACCAAAGCAAACTTGATATCCACATCGCAGGTGACATGCGGGTTAACCTCACACCATTGGTGGGCATTGAAGACACCCTCAGGAGTGAATGCTGCTTCATCTGACCACATTAAGGTGTTTACAAAGTCATCATTGGCTTCCTGTTGTTTTTGGAACCATTCACAGAATTGCTTCTGCTGATGGTGATCTGCAGGATGCAGGTGTTGCAAGAAAGCATAATGATAGGGGTGCAGCCCATGCTCGTGCAGCACATAAACAACCGTGCATTGCGACACATGCAATTGCCTTGCTATGCTGCATGTACTTTGCTGAGGTTCTTGGTGTATGAGTTCCAGTAACTGGAGTACAGTGAGTCAGTGGATGACTTCTGTCACACAATGGTGGAAGGAGAGAACCTGATCCTGAAGATGCAGCTCCAGACAACGAACCATATTTTTATCAGGATGGTGTCGATGAGAATACCTAGCAGAATTTCACAAGCAGAAACGCCAGCCCGGTTATCAGATGCACCAAGGACCAGAAGCATATCCACATATTCATTGTTTGTGTATGCCATACATCTGCCACACTGGCTTAGAGGTTTACAATGCAAAAACTCTATACATGTATGCATGTACATTGGAGTCTGTCATGGGCGTATTACTCCACTTGCAACTAGTCCCTGTCTGGTGGACAGCACATACAGTATAAACACACTGTCAGTCATGCATGCTGTTCCACCTAATGCACATTATCCCTCTGGCAGATATTGTTCTGCATGATTCATCCCTGCACCGCTAATTGTGAAATGTTCGCTTTCAAATTACCCTAACGGTAATAAACACGATGTTTCCACAGTCCCGTTGGTAGAATAATAATAATAATAATAATAATAATGCATTGAGGTATGTACTAAACAGCATGTGGTTACCAGAATCAGTGTTGAAAGGCATAATTATTGGGACCATGGTGATAACACATACAAATAGTAACTGTGTTTGGACATTATTTGCAAGGCACGTTGCTAGTCCTACTGGCAATGTGAGGCCCTAACAAAATTTAATGGACCTGAATGAGGCAAGAATAATAGTTGGTACTAATCTATGGGACCACTGGAGGAGGGTACAAAGAAAATGGGTCTCACAGGTAGTATATGAAGTGGTGCGAATAAATTCATGGCCACAATGTGGAAAGGGCTTCTTTCAAAGCTGACCAATCTTCCCTATTTACGATTGTAGTATGTAAGTGCAAATGTTTTCTAGAGGATCCGCTGCAATTGCTGTTGATGATTAAGATGCCAGATATCGTACCACCTGGGCTAAATTTACCAAATAAAAAACATATGCCTCAACCAAGGATTGAACCATCGACCTCCTGCATCCTAACCCAAAACTCTATCCACTGCACCAACTGACAGAGGTAGTGACCATGCATGTGGTTACAGTGTTGCCAGATTGCCACTCTTTAACATCCTTTTCTTCGGTATGTACCTGCCGGACGAAATTTTGTGATAGACATTTTTTTTATCGCTGGCATGTGAGGAGTCGCTCTGCAAAGCCCGAGTGTGCGAATTTCACTTCACCCTGTATAAAACAGAAAAATGAACTCAAAGACAATGAGACAATGTTATAAACAAGGAAAAGAAAGTAAAGGCAGATCAGGATGAGATTGGGGAATGCAATATTGCAAGAATAATTTGACAAAGCATTGTTTGATCAAAATCTAAAATAACTTCCCTCAAAATTGTTGTTATCCTTGGGAGGACATACCATGAAAAACCTGTTGCATCTGATATGCGAGTATATGAAACAAGTGAAGAAACCTCAGATTTGGAAGAATATAACAATTCCTGTTCAAAAGTTGGTAAATTCTCACAGGTGTTAATATTACCAAACCATCAATGTAATAAGTCATGGTTGAAAAATACTGACTTGAATTATTTACAGAAGAAATGTGGGAGCACGCAAGGCAATACTGACCCAAAGACTTCTCTTAGAAGATATGTTAAAGAAAAGCAAGTCTAGATTTGTAAATTTGGAGGAAGTTTTTGTCAATGGTGTCTGGAATATTCTCTTTCAAATTCTGAAGATAACAGGGATAAAATACACAAAATGAAGCGTTATCTACAACTTTTACAGAAACCAGATGATCGAAGGACATGAAAAGGAAGTGGTACTGAGAAGGAAGTGAGACAGGTTGTAGTATATCCCCAGTGTTATTCAGTCTGTGCATTCAACAAGCCATTAACGAAACCTAGGAGAAATTTGGAAAGGGAATTAAAGTTCAGTGAGAAGAAATAAAATCATTGAGGTTTGCTAATGATATTGCAATTCTGTCAGAGATGCTACAGGACTTTGAAGATCAGTTGAAAAGAATGGATAGTAGAGCTTTTCATAGTTGACCGTCTACAGCTGTTAGATAATTTGAAACAAGCAGATTTGTGCTACCAGCTGGACTATTATATATTTATTTTCTACCAGTTTTGTTTAGTCACTGTTTTTCTCCTGTGGGGGTGACTAATAATTGAAACTGGTAAAATAAACATACAATTGTACAGCTGATGGCTAAAATATGATTGCTTTTTTTTCAAACAATGGATAGTGTCTTCAAAAGAGGATGTAAGTTAAATATCAAGTAAAGTAAATCAGTGGTAATGGAGTTTTGTCAAATTAAATCAGGCAATGCTGATGGGATTACATTAGGGATGAGACACAAAAATAGATGAGTTTTGCTATTTGGGCAGCAAAAGAATTGAGACTGGTTGAAGTAGAGAGCATATAAAATGAAGACTCGCAATAGCAAGAAAAATATTTCTGGAAAAGTGAATCTTGGTTATACTGACTATAAATATAAATGTCTTTTCTGAAAATATGTGTCTGTAGTGTAGCCTTGCACAGAAGTGAAATGTGTATCATAAAAAACTTGGACAAGAAAAGACTAGATTATGAAATGTAGTGTTACAGAAGAGCTCTGAAGATGATATGGGTAGATCAGATAACTAATGAAAAAGTATGACATTGAAGTGAGGAAAAAATCATTTTAAACTTAATATTTTCTTTATTTGGAGACACACAAAAGTTTTATACTGTTAACCAGTATAGGTCACCATTTTTCATTATCAGGACAATTGAAGCAACATCAGAATGATCACCAAGTAACACTTTATCGGACTGGATAATATAGTAAACTTTTCTGCAATTGCATCAAAGAAATTATAAAATGTAAAATTTAAAAAAATCACTTTCTCACAACAAAATGGTGTTTTTCCCAATAAAAGAAATGTATTGCATAACTTAAATAAAAGAAAGTTTATATTGCAGGAAAATCTTGTAGAGGATGAATGCTAGAGTGGAGAGTTGTGTCAAATTTTTCTTCAAACTGAAAATTGCAACAGCAATAACATGGATTGGTAAATTAGGAAAAAGTGTATGTTGTTATTTAGTTTATGAGACAAATGGAGAATATGTTCTTTCACACCAAAAACTTGTCCTAGAGGTATTAATGAAATGATGTCAGATGCTGTCTCTTGGTCTGATAACAACATACTTAAAATAAATGATGTGTTATTTACAGACAGAATGTAGCCACATTTTTGCTGAGAAAAGTGTATTATATTTGCAATTATTAAAGCTCGTACAAATGACATTTTGAATTAAGACAAACTTCAGACATTTGGAATTTCATAAAGATAGAAGATTAAACTGTGACTTCAGTTCTGCTGGTATGTGATATCTGGTGACTTTCTTGTTCATGGGAAAAGGATAAAAATATATCTGAATAACAGAGTGAAATGTAGTTAAGAGGAACCAAGTTAAGAATCGTACTGCCTTTCTTGAAGTGTGTGTTCTTAAATTTCTATGTTCAAGTTAATGCCTTCAAATAAAGTAAAGATATTTACTTCCCATGATGCTAAGTAAAGAAAGTAAGCTTTCCATATGCAATGACATTGGGTTGGGAAATGATCAGTACTACTTTTTTACTTCTTTGATGTAGTGTATCTTGGGATCCACTATAAACTGAAGAGTTGCATTTTTGATTCCAACAGAATTATATGATCTGTGAAACATTTTATGATTATCTAGTGTTAGTGTGTATGTACTGTTTGAGAATTCAAGGTTAATAATTGTGCTCTTGAGTATTTAGTACACTTCATGATGATTTTGCTCATTTTATTAGGAGTCACTATATGATGAGTCACTTGTTAGAAAAGCTTTTATACTGTATTTTTTTCTGCAGTACTTATTAAAATGCACAGTGTATTGAAAAATACACACAGCTCTTTGTACAAAATCATATATAAATGTAAACATCTGTTTTCAGGTTTGGAGTTTCACAGCGTCCGCTATATATTAATCTGATCCGGAAGCCACTGGATAGGCTAGTTTCATACTATTACTTCCTTCGCTATGGAGATGATTTTCGACCGCACCTAGTGCGCAGAAAACATGGTGACAAAAAGGTACAAGTAGCGATCTATTTGAAAAAGTATAAATATGAGTTGTTATGTTTTTACTTGGTGTTCTTCAGGAAATTACAGCAAGTATTAGTAATATGCAATTTCTGCTTATATTATAATGTAATGGCTAAAGGTCCCCAGGCACAAGCGAGTGATTGCAGTGGTCCATCACATGGGCGTGCAGTCACCTAACAGATCTTATGCATTGGCCAAATTGCAGTGATCTGACACTGATCATAGACTGCAGGGAAATACCGGTTAGTCTGATGGCTTGCACATGATTCGTGGGTGATCAAAAAGTCAGTATAAATTTGAAAACTGAATAAATCATGCAATAATGCAGATAGAGACGTACAAATTGACACACATGCTGGGAATGACATGGGGTTTTATTAGAACCAAAAAAATACAAAAGTTCAAAAAATGTCCGACAGATGGCGCTTCATCTGATCAGAGTAGCAATAATTAGCATAACAAAGTAAGACAAAGCAAAGATGATGTTCTTTACAAGAAATGCTCAATATGTCCACCATCATTCCTCAACAATAGCTGTAGTCGAGGAATAATGTTGTGAACAGCACTGTAAAGCATGTCCGGAGTTGTGGCGAGGCATTGGCGTCGGATGTTGTCTTTCAGCATCCCTCGAGATGTCAGTTGATCACAATACACTTACAACTTCAGGTAACCCCAAAGCCAATAATCGCACGGACTGAGGTCTGGGGACCTGGGAAGCGAAGCATGACGAAAGTGGCGACTGAGCACACAATCATCACCAAACGACGCGCGTAAGAGATCTTTCACGCACGAACTTTCAGACATTTTGTGAACTTTGTTTTTTTTTGTTTTTTTTTTTTTTTGTTCTAATAAAACCCCACGACATTCCAATCATGTATGTCAATTTTTACCTCTCTATCTACATTATTCCGTGGTCTATTAAGTTTTCAAATTTATACTGACTTTTTGATCACCCTGTACTACAGCTGCCTGGCTGGTTAGCAGCAGTGTGTGGCAATATGACTGCTTGCCTGCAACTGCTTTGTCTAGTTATTGAGCATATTTGTGTAGTTTTCTTATCATTTTGCTTTGCTCACATTGAGTAGGAACTTTGTCAGAATTTGCAGTTAGGAAGTGATGTTGAGGCCAGATTTCCCATTTGCATTAAAGAGGTGATACAAAATAGTCTCCGATTTTGCAGTGATTGGTATTTTGAAGTTTAATATGTAGAAGAAAAATTGATGGGTAGTTCATTGTAGTAGTCACAATACACTGAGCTGTACTAGATGACTTTGAGTTATTTATGAACAATTGTACACATTAATTAAAGTCTTGATTTCTAAACAGACTGATGTACCATAATATTAAGTGGATATTTTAATTTAAATGCTCAGGGCAAATCTATTATACAACTATACTAAAGTCCCTTGTCATTTTATATATTGCGACTCTCCCTCATACAATTTAGAACAAGGGTTGTGGCAATCATCAGTGTTGCTATTGACAACATTCCTATGCATATATTGAGATTACAAAACAAATTGTGTATACTTGCAGTTAACTTAAAAAACAAATGAGTGAAAAAGGAATTGAGGCCTAATATACAAAAAGTAATTGTACTGTGTAATAAAATGGAACACATACAGCGGTACTTAGTGTTATTTATTATAAGGCTACCAGTGTCGGTGCTTCAGTATACAATCATCAGTCCTTAAGTGACTGTATTGTATTAGCACACTGACAAGATGTACATAACCCACTTAGTGTCAGTTAGAAATTTAATATATTCTGTAAAATTATCTGCAGTTCCCAAGAAAAGAGTTTGAAAACAAGTTTAATAAATTATGATTTCCAGTTTTTAATTTATTTTTTGCAAGTGTTCATGGGGATATGAAGATCAACTGCAAGTGGTGCTAAACACTGTTCATTTTCAATAGCAGAGTTTCTTGGCACAGTGGTGCTCATAATACTGGTTTAAATTTTTGGTAGATCATTTGTGTGCAGTGGTTCATGTGGAGCGACTGGTTGCAGCGATGTTGCATGTGAAGGATCAACATGACATAAAATGGGAGCAGAAAGTTTTAAGTAAATAAATTAGTAAAAAATCTAAAATTAAGACAAAGAAGAGAAGACAGTCAGACAGATAGAAATCTCATGATAGAAAGGAAGGGATGCAAATACACTACGATCAAAAAATTAAACCAAGCAATGTGGCACAGTACATTTGGGAGGAGGGTGGTTCAAAACCCTGTCTGGTCATACTGATTTCTGTTTTCCATGGTTTCTCTGAATTGCTTAAGACAAATCCTGGGGTGGTTCTTTTGAAAATGACACAACCAATTTACTTCCCAGTCTGAACTCATGCTCCACTCATAATTACCTCACTATTGACCCCCTGATCCTTATCTTCCTTTCTTCCAAAAATTAATTATTATCAAGAAATAATAGCATATTTTCTGGAAAGGAGATTGAAAACATTGCAGGATAAAATAAAGCTTAGGAGCAAGACATTTGGCCTGGAATAGTTTTTAAAATATGTAATTAGAATGTGTCTGAAGCTAAAGGTGAACATTTAAAAACAGAATAAAAAAGCCAGAAAAATCTTCTACAGCAGCAAAGCAGTTGATAGAGTATGTGGTTATCTCTAGCTGCTTGGCAGTGCTACAACATGTTCAGTTTTAGAGCTCTGTTGGAACTTAGTACCATTTCTGAGAAAGATTTGTGAAGTGCCCCGTAGGTGAATACCTGGAGTGACAGAGCAGTGGGGCCCAGTGACATACAGGATGTCAAGAGAGATATTTTATTAGACTTCAAATACACATCATGTCATTAGCAATGAGAGGCAGACACGCTCTTCTCTGGTGACTCAGGTTGGTCACAGCTAGCAGGTGGCTGGCTTCCAACCATGGGAAAGGGGTGCATGCACAGTCGTGTTGCAGACATCAGGTTGAGCAACAACCAGTGGTCTGACTGTGGATTGAGGCTCTGACGTCAGTGGTGCTCTCATTCTTCTACCGCCACTCCATTCCACTGCGGAACAGCCACACCCAGTGACTTGGGTTCATTTGTGTTCACTGCATAGGCGAGCGAAGACCTCCACATGTGGGGGAAATCCGCTACCCCCTGGCAGGAGTCTGGTTACAGCAGGCATGGAAGGCAGGTCAGCAGCGCTGTGGCACCAAGTCCCTCAAGGAGATGGAGTGCAGGGGGCAACTGTCCCAACGAGACCTCGAACCCATGCATGCACCTGGTGGTGACAAATCATTATGTTGTCTAGTAAGGCCATGGCACTGTGGTCATGCGGCTGGTCTCTTAAAGAATCTGCCTCAAAATTCGCAGCTCAATACATGGTTCTGATGTGCATTTAGCACTGTTACCCAGCCCCCAGTCACATAGCTGACAACATGGGTTGCTGCACTGAGTGGTGACAACTACCCATATGTTATGACTGTTACTGCTGTGTGGTGCAGACTTCATCAAGCACAGCTAGCCTGTCTAACAATCCTTTTCTGCATGTGTTATGACCCATATGTCACCACAAGGCACTTAGCAACTGGCATTATGTAATTTGACACTTTAAAGCCACATTATTACATATCCCTACAAGTTTCACTTAAAACTGGATGTCAACAGTAATTTGTTTGAAGAATTGGCAGAGTCCCCGACATCAGTTGTTGGCTTCAATTTTTTCCCCCATTGCATAATGGATATGCTGTATAGGATTCAACTCCAGATATCTACTAGTCAGTTCATGTGATGAACACCTTTAAAAAAACATTGTCTGATGCGATAACGCAACGTAGAAGCATGTTACTGTCTATGAAGAAGAAACCTGCACCAACTGTTTTTCTTAGTGACATTATGAATTTGCTCAAACGCCAGTGGCAGGTGCTATAAGAGGGATGTTGTGCATCACATGGAGATTTATTGTTAAAATGTTTTGTGCGTCTTACAAAATGACAGTGGTGTGAAAATGAGATAAATGAACTGGGGCTCATATGTGGCTTATTGGCAGTTGTTCTTCCCACGCAGCATTTTTGAACAAAACAGGGATGAGTACAAGAAATAGCTTCCTATACTCACCATAACGTGGATTGTGGAGCCTAGATACAGTAGTAGTCTACTGGATGTCCTTTACCTATCATACCAGCCCATTTCCTCAAAAATTGTATCCAAAAGTTTCATCAGGTAGAAACGTATTCGAGGAATCTTTGATAGGGGTGTCAAGATTGCCCATACTTCATAGCTATACTGCATTGAACCACAACTTAACATTACCTCAGACAATAACTGAATACTTATTCTATGTTACTACAGCAATGAACCATGGTCCAACATCCTTTCACCATCAGATTCCTGTGGAAAGGGACAGTTATAATGTCAGCTCTACCAATACAAGTTGCATGGCTGCTCCTCCAATGTGCTAAAATAGGAACCTGCACTTACAGATGTGTGAGACTGGCATGCTGGGGTGACAGAATACACTGTAGTATGTTGTGTTATTTACATTTGCCTGACAGGGAAGTTCACTGAATTTTAAAACTTGTAAAACAATGGAAGTGCCACAAAAGTCCCCATGGTGCTCCATAAATAAGATATTCAGGAAGAGTTCTCACACCTACAGTCAACCAACATACTGGGTCCATTCACATTAATGGGACCATCGTCTATGTTCGATGCCAATGTGCAATAATCACTCACGGGCGGCAGGTAGCAGCACTATCAAGGAGGGTATATAAAGCATGCCAGGGGACACGAAAAATAGTGCAGTCATTATTGTAATGCAGAAACAGAATAATTTATCTGACATTCAAAAGGACATGACCATTGGCCTTCAAGACAAGGGTGGAAGCTTTTCCAAAATGGCTAAGTTTCTAAAGTGTTTAAATGCCACTGTGGTTAAAATATACCATGCATGACAAGATGGAACTATCCGAAAATGGCACCAAGGCAGCTGTGGTGCACCAGACCATAGATTACAGGGGTAAACAACAGCTGTGGAGATGTGTATGGGCAAATAGATGTGTAACTGTTGAGCAGTTGACTGCCGAGATGAATCAAGGAGCTACCAACAGTGTCTCCTCAGTGACCATTCAGGAGAAGTTGCTGAATGTGTGCCTCAGTAGCAGGTGCCTGCTTCAAGCACCTGTGCTGACTGCTGGTCACTAGTGACAATGGCTAGAATTGAGTCACAAGAAGTGGCCTCTTTAGATGAATCATGTTTTAATGCTCTATCGTATAGATGGCCATTGGCTTGTACAGTGTGAAACATCTGAAAGCAAACATCCTGCAGCAATTGTCGGAAGGGCCCAGGCTGGAGGAGGGAGCATTATGGTCTGGGGAATGCTTTTGTGGCATTCCCTGGGTGACCTCATCATTCTAGAAGGCACATTGGGTAACACAAGTATGTGTCTATCCTTGGAAACCATACCCATCACTGCATCGAGCTTGTTTTTCCCTGGCATGATGGCATCTACCAGCACACACAAGTATGTATCTATCCTTGGAAACAGTGCCTACCACTACATACAGTTTGTTTTTCCTTGGCACGATGCCATCTACCAACAGGACAATGCAATGTATCTCATAGTTCACAGTGTATGTGCATGGTTCAAAGAGCACCAGGATGAATTTATTGCATGCCCCTGGCCACCAAACCTCTGGATATAAACCCAGTCAAGAATCCACCTCGATTGGGCTGCTTGCGCCATGGATATTCAGCCGATAAACCTAGTGCAGCTGGCCGCAGCACCGGAGTTAGCGTGGTTCCATTCCCTGTTGATACCTTCCGGGATCTCATTGACACTCTTCCTGCATGTCTGGGAGCCGACCATACTGCAAAAGGTGGTTATTCAGGCGTTTGGAAAGGTGATTGCATTAATGTCACTGGATAGTGTATTTTCTAGGTTTAGAAATCCAGACAAATTGTTACTTCCCTTCAGTGTGGGTTATGAACGTAACATTCTGTCTTCACTAACCTAAATTTGCTGGAAGTAGTCTAATGCTTTAGATGACAAGAAGCAATGTAGAGCTGGTTTGCAAACTTCCCACCTCTCTCCCATATATTCTGTGGATAGCCGGCCATGTCGATCTCCAAAAACTACTTCTTCGAAGAATAATGCTGGTTAAGGGAATTTATCAGACTCTCTCTCTCTATTCTTGAAATAATTTTGTATT
Source organism: Schistocerca cancellata (assembly GCF_023864275.1). Taxonomy (NCBI): domain Eukaryota; kingdom Metazoa; phylum Arthropoda; class Insecta; order Orthoptera; family Acrididae; genus Schistocerca; species Schistocerca cancellata. The sequence goes on from NC_064631.1 coordinate 397,684,918, forward strand.
CGAAGAATATTTTTAGTTCAGTCATGGTATATTTCAACTTCCACAAAAAACAAAGTCACCACTTCTCATATAAATATTCAAACTTGTGCGAATCAACCAAGTCATCAAACATTAGACTCTATTAGGATACATTTACAACAGGGTTGGTTTAATAACCACGAGAAAATATGAACATGTCTTGCTTCTAGCAAGTCCAACACCAGCAAAGAATAGCACAGGCTCTTCTCTACACATACACTGAAACTCTATGGATCGTACAGCAGGTATTTGTCAGCCACCATTCGGCCACCGCGTCCGCACTTTGCTCATGACTGTTTTTAGACCTGCACACACAAACATGCAATGTGCGGTAGGTTTAATTTGTCTCTCTCCCACTTCTATTTAACCGAGCAAGGTGGGGCAGTGGTAGCACACTGGACTCGCATTCGGGAGGACGACGGTTCAATCCTGCGTCCGGCCATCCTGATTTAGGTTTTCCGTGATTTCCCTAAATCGCTCTAGGCAAATGCTGGGATGGTTCCTATCAAAGGGCATGGCTGGCTTCCTTCCCCATCCTTCCCTAATCCGATGAGACCGATGACCTCGCTGTCTGGTCTCCTTCCCCAAAACAACCCCAACACTTCTATTTAAAATATTGTGGGTTCAAGATGGAGGAAGGCCAAGTGGTTCTAGAATTTACACAGAAATTCTCTAAGCACTACATGTCCCCCCCCCCCCCCCCCCCCCCTCAGATCGAACACGCAATATTTTATATACCATCATTATGTTTATTTATATCACACAGAATAACAGTTCATCTTTCAACAGTATACCTTGTTCTTTTAATAACCATGAATACCCTTTTTCTTATTATTTAGCTATTCCTTTTTTTCATTTTACTTTAATTATAAAACGTGAATATTTCAATGAATGTTGTAGTTAGCTCTTTCAATATCTAAAAAAATCATTAAGACCAATTTGTTTTTCTTTTTTCTGCTCTTTATCCAATGTAAATTCCAGGTGTTCATGACACTTGAGTACTTTATTCTAATTTCTTATACTAGTATCATTACTTGTAGTAGTTTGTAGTCTGGAGGAACTCTGGGCAAATGAAAGTGTTCTTTTCAACTCTTGTAAACTCACATATAACATAATAAAGCTAGTGGTATATAGAATTCAAACTTACCAGAATAATTCCTATTAAATCTGTGACTTCTGTCATATACTTTCCTTTTCCCCTAGGATCAGTACCTATACCTTACATGTGGGTCGACCCTATGAGTGCACTTCCTCCTACCATTCTGGTAGGTATGCCCCCTTTATAAAACATCCCTGTTCATCAAGCCACAGGTCGTCCTATATCTATGTAGGTATGCCTGCCCTATATCCTTAGGAATTGCCAGGTATGTCCCCCTTATCCTTTATGAGTAGGCCTCATGGTTCATTGCCCTATTATACATCTTTATGTACACTATAATTAAATATGTCCTAGTAAAATTAAACTCTGTTTTACACTTCACTCTCACTTCTTAGTGCCTCCTCTAATACCAAGAGTCCTCTTCCATTTCTCAACTTCTATAATCTTAGTAAATACTATGTCTATAAATATTATTCAACTCATGCTAGTTACTATGTCTACACATAATCATCAAGTCCTACTAGTCTATGACTCATCTCTTCATCAGAGTGTTTGCTACCCTGACTTTTCTTAAATGATTATCGCGATTTTTACAACCTTGCTTATCACTGTTTTATAATTATTCCACAATCTCTCCTGCTCCTGTGTCTCTTAGCTTCAAGGAAGCTTGGAGCTTCAAGGAATCCTCAGAACCTTAGGCCCCCTACAAAACCTTTCACCTGGCTCCATCAACCTCCTGACCCCTATGACACCCGCTCATACCTCACCTGTCATTCAACAACATCTTTGCCTCTGTACTTCCGCCTCGACTGACATCTCTGCCCAAACTCTTTGCCTTTCCAAATGTCTGCTTGTGTCTGTGTATGTGCAGATGGATATGTGTGTGTGTGCGCGCGAGTGTATACCTGTCCTTTTTTCCCCCTAAGGCAAGTCTTTCCGCTCCCGGGATTGGAATGACTCCTTACCCTCTCCCTTAAAACCCACATCCTTTCGTCTTTCCCTCTCCTTCCCTCTTTCCTGGTGAAGCAACTATTGGTTGCGTTGCGAAAGCTTGAATTTTGTGTATATGTTTGTGTTTGTTTGTGTGACTATCAACATGCCAGGGGTTTCGTTTGGTAAGTTACATCATCTTTGTTTTTTATATATAAGACAAAAAAGGAACAATGTAGAACCGTAACTTAAAAAAACAATGTGTGTGTCTTTCCAGATGTACACATATTTTTAACCCCTACAACCCTTGGCGGTTCTTACATCCTTTTAATCTGGAACTTCATTGTTTGTGTATTCATATTTCTTTGTGTGTATGCGGAAGTGTTTTCGTGAAGTCGGATTCTTTGGCCTTCTTATCTGAAGACAAGTTGTGGTTTATTGGAAACCATGGAAACTAGGAAGCACTTCTGCAATAGAAGTAGATGAACATGAAAAGAGGGAAAAATAGATAGGTCCTCAAACGAGAAGTAAGAAAGGAAAAAAAGATAGATGTGGTTGCTAAGATCGAAGAAGAGAAAGAAGACAGCCCCAAAGACAGGAAACCCTTCCCACCCCCCTTCCCTAGGATCGCTACCTCGTTGGTACTTGAGTGGGAAGCTGGAGGAGGCATGGTATTAAATTGTCTCCTACAGAACGGACATTCCTACCTTCACCCTTGAGGTCAGCGAAGAAAATCGTAGCTACGCTATGGAAACAGCAAATGGTGAAGAATCAGGCACACTTGTTTGCGAGGGTCGTTTGAAAGGTGTGATGTGTGTTTTTTGTTAGTCATGATTTATCTGTTAGTGTAAACCATGCTTTTACCTTCACTACCCACCCCCTTTCGACATAAATACAAACCCTCCCATCTATGTCACATCTCGTAAAAGGTATAAAATATTCTGTACCAAGTATAAAATTATATATTCCATTATCACAGTCATTTAATTAGTCACACAATATTATGTTTTCCACAGATATAATATTCCATTCAGTTTACTAAGAAAAATATGCTCAATGACTTTAACTCAATTATCTTACATTCAGTGTGAGAATGGTATTCTCATGAATTCAGAAAGTATTTTGAAAGTTATGTGCCAGGTATTGTTTTCTCTACTTACTTAGAACTATTTGAAAAAAAGGATTACCAGGCAGCTTTCAAGAAAATCATTTTTGGGATAATTTTAGTTATGATTCATATTAATAGAATATACAAATATAATGACATTGATTTCACTCAGACTTCTGCCCACAGATTTGCACAGAAAACTGGTGAAGAAATTACTTACAAGGCGTAATACAGGCAAAAACAGAACCTAACTATACGTGGAGACTGTGTTGGCTGCTGTTGACATTACAATCGAAACCGTGGGAGAGAATGGCTGGCTAGGCAGATTTAATCTATCTTATTTCAGGGATAATATGCATACCAATTCCCACCTCATGTCACCGCCTAGTAAAGTCAGGATAAGTTGGGGCGAGCCAGGACGAGTCATGAAGACAGGTAGGGGCACCCCTGGAATAACCGAGGAAGCTGCAATCAAAATTGCTAGTGGGCACAACCCTCTAACAACTGAGGATGACGCAGACAAAATTCCTAGCAGGCACAACCCTCTGTCAACCGAGGATGACGCAGTCACGTACCAGGAGCAATTTTGGGTGATGTAATAACAAATTCTTGCTGGTATGGTTTTTTCTAATAACCTCTAAGTGGGGGATGATAGAATAGTGTAAGAAGTTGGGGAATTCAGTGCAGGAAAATTTTATTACAGAAGAAACACCAAAAACAACTCGGGATTCGACAGTCGTCACTCTGTCCATTAACACAGAACGTCAACATCCCTGGGAGAATAAACAATATGTCCTTTACATTGTACTTTACTTTTTCTGACCCAGTTGTAGGATCCGCTAAAAATAATGTTTTGGGATGTATTACCATTTGAATATCTTCCCAAGCTAGAAATTCTTTAAATTTGTTACTAACAAGTTGTGGTCCATTATCTGTGAGAAATCATTTTGGTTTTCCCACCTCCAGAAAGCACTGTTGCAAACAGCATATAACCATCTGTGTATTTGCTCTTTTGATAGGATATAACTTAACATATTTTGACCAGCACTCTATGATGACAAAAATGTATGACACTCCTCCCTTTCCTTTAGGAACCGGCCCTAAAAAATCTGCTGCTGTAAGATCGTGTAATGATTTAGGAATAATTGGATACATTTTGTATTTAACATGAGTGTTACTCTCTTTCACCTTCTGGCAGATTTCACATGTCCTAATTAAGGATGCTACTTTATGTCCTAGCTTCTTAAAATAATGGAACTTATTCATATGAGCTATACACTTTTTTACTCCAAAGTGTCCATATCCTGTATGAATATACCACACAGTTTTGTCTTCCATTAACTTCGGAATGCAAATGCGCCAACATTGTGATGTTATACTGTCTCTCCAAAACAAATTATGCCCTATAATTTTCCTCTTTCCTGCTTGATTAGGAGCTATGGAATTCCTTATACACATAGCAAACATTTCTGTAAAATAGCAATCATGATGGATGTTTTCTGTTATTCTTTGGGCCACCTCTTGTACCCTGGTGTACGGATATTCTACTGTCATAAAATTAATTGCAAAAATTACGCTGGGTCCCTCCGTACATTTTAACTCTCCCGTTCCTACTGGTAACCTAGAAAAAGCGTCCAGTACAATATTCTCAGAACCTTTTACATACTGTATCCTAATGTCATATTCCTGTAGGAACAACATCCATCGCAATAATCTACTATGTAACAACCGACTTATCATTAAAAGAGGTAGATCTGTATAGACATGGATTTCTGACCCCCATACTAGTTTTTGGAATTGTTGGATACTCCATACTATTGTCAATAGTTCTTTTTCAGTAGCTGTGTAGCTTAATTCATGTTTATGAATATAATAGAGGGAAACATTCCACGTGGGAAAAAATATATAAAAAACAAAGATGTGGTAACTTACCAAACGAGAAAGCGCTGGTTTATAGACACAATAAAAACCACACAAACACACACACAAATTTCAAGCTTTCACAATCCAAGGTTGCTTCATCAGGAAAGAGGGAAAGACGAAAGGATGTGGGTTTTAAGGGAGAGGGTAAGGAGTCATCTCCGTACCCTCCCCCTGAAAACCCACATCCTTTCATCTTTCCCTCTCCTTCCCTCTTTCCTGATGAAGCAACCTTAGGTTGCGAAAGCTTTCTCGTTTGGTAAGTTACAGCATCTTTGTTTTTTATATATATTAATTCATGTTTATAATAGTGGGAAACATTCCACATAGGAAAAATATATCTAAAAACAAAGATGATGAGACTTACCAAACAAAAGCGCTGGCAGGTCGATAGACACACAAACAAACACAAACATACACACAAAATTTCTAGCTTTCGCAACCAACGTCTGCTTCGTCAGGAAAGAGGGAAGGAGAGGGAAAGACGAAAGGATGTTTATTAAGACTATGGCTAGCAAAAGCTATGGAGCTATGATTTACATTATTTAGACCCAACTCTCCTTGAAAAAGTTCTGCTGCGGTACCCTAATCAGATGTATCGGTTGAAATTATAAATGGCTCACCCGTACTCGGATGATGTAATATGGGTGACTCTACCAGTGCTCTTTTTACGTTTTCAAATGCATCATTTGCCTCCTGACCCCAAACCCACAGTATTCCCTTTCTTAATAAACATAAAATTCCTGTATCATTCAGTTCTTGATCCCGTATATACTGTCTATAGTATCCGGCCACTCCTATAGATCCCTTCAACTGTCTTACGTTTCTAGGGGGTGGACAATCTTTAATAGCTTTTATGCGCTCAGGATCGGGTCTAATCCCCTGCACCCCTACAATATGCCCTAGAAACTTAAGCTCTTGTTGCGCAAAGTGCGATTTAGACAATTTCACTGTAATACCTCTTTCTTTAAATTTTTTGAGGGTCTTACTCAAGGTTAGACAATGTTCTTCCCAGGTAGCATAGATTATGAGGATATCATCTACATATATTATTAAATACTTCAATAAATTTCTTCCTAATGCCTCATACAGAGCATGTATAAATATGGATACTGAGATATTTTGACCGAATGGTAACTCATTGAAATGAGACGATTTACAATCAAACAGAAATGCTGTATACTTCTTTGATTCAGGTTGTAGCCTAATTTGCCAATATCCCACCATCAGGTCCATTGTGCTAAAAAACCTTGCTTTTTTAAATTTGGATAACAATTCATCGATGTTAATTGGTCTGTCTTGTTCTGTCTCTATATGTTTATTCAATATATGCGCATCTAGCACTAATCGCGCACCTCCTGTATCCTTTTTTACCACTACTAAAGGGTTATTCATGAGGTTAGGGCTACGTTCTATTATATTGTTGTCAATCATTTTGTCAATTTCCTCCTTAACTGCTTCTTTTAACCTTACCGGTATTGGATATGGCTTACAGAATGATGAAGTGTCATCTTTGATTTTAAACTTACATATGTAATCGCTGATATTACTGGGATGATCATAAAGTACTACTTCATATTCCATTGACTGATGACCTTAGCAGTTAAGTCCCATAGTGCTCACATTCCATTAGAATTTTATATAAATCTAATTTTTGTTCACTGGTTAATATTAGAGATCCATTTACTTTGTTTTGTATGTCAGTTCAATGTGATAACATGATTTACATTATCGATCTCTGGTGACAATTGTGCTGTAGCAGTTAATCGTAAACATTGACATTCAGTTATTTGTCTTGCAATGTAATTATGAGTTAAAAACGGTACCCAACATTTACTGTCATCTTTACCAAAGCAAAGAAGATTTTCCTCAAAATTCAATATGACATTAAATTCTAATAACCAGTCTAGGCCAAATAAAACATCCCTGTTAATATGTTCTACTATTACAAGGGGTTTGGCAAAATCTGATATTTCCGATGTGGCAGTTCACTTGGGTTTCATGTTTCACAACTTTACTTTTCGTTCTGGTTATACCAACTATGTAAAACTCCAGTTACTGGTAACAGCGGTAAGTAATGTTTAATCTGTAATGTGTTAAAGAATGCACTAGAAATGAGTGACGTCTCACTCTCTGAGTCTATAAATATGTTAACTTCAGAAGTCTCCATGGTTCCTGCTATTATTGGTAGTGGATTGCTGGTAGTCAAGCTTGGTTTTTCCAGTAACAACCATTCTTTTGTTGGTATTTTGTGCATGAAATTAACATACTTATTATGAACCAGGCCTCCTAGTGTATCTCTAGGACCTGGGCCCTGCCCCTGGATCCAGATCACACTGCGTTTTTCTCATTATTAGTAATCACTGATTGGTTACCAAATTGGGTACTACATTACTACTTTGTGCTCTATTATTACTTGGCACAAATTCCTGTGAAGTTACTGGACCTAAATTCGAAGGTGGATGCTTCTTCTGATAATTATCATTGCCATTATTTCTGTTGCACTGGTGTACTCTAGCTAAGTTGGCCTCATGTATTTTAAAATTATTTCTACTATTCCTTTTGTAATTCTGATTTACACTTTGGTGTACGCTCTCATTGCTGTCCTTATTTAAGGCATCAAGTGCATCCATAAAGGACAACAATTCTTCTATTGTTTTCCAGCTGCTACAGAAGATGTCTTTTCTTGCATAGAATGGTAAGCATCTGATTAAAATTTAAACTAACCCCTCTTCTTCCATTGGTGTATCTAAGTACTTCACCCGCCTTAAATGCCAGTTGAAATACTTTCTCATTGTTCCCCACGTATTATTGTAATACTTCGGTTCCGACAAATCTGATATGAGTTTTTCCTGGACACTAGCGGACCAGTATTTTTCCTTAAATTTCTTGTGGAAGTCTCCCCAAGAAGAAAAGTTCTCAATATTTACAGTACCCCAATCTCCGGCTTCCCCTAAAAGGTACCCAACAGCAAATGCAATCTTTTTTTGAATCTTCCCAGTTCTTCGGCAAGGCTTGGTTAAATCTTTTCATAAAATGAAAACTTAGGGAATTGCCTAGATAACACTGAATTGGCTCCCCATTGTAAATCCGTCATTACCTCACTAGTCAATACCATGTTAGGAGAAGTCATCCTCTTATCTACCTTGTCCTGAATAAGTTTGAATTCTTTTCATAATTCATCCATACCTTACTTGTTACCATTGAGTTCAGAAGATAAGACAGGAGATACGTTCTCCAAGATTACTCTTGCCGCAACTTTCCGGTCAATTATTTCCTCTACCTGTTCCTCTGGACTACTTATATTTATTAAGTCTAGGTTGCTAGTTTCTCTTTAAAGTTTCTTTCCACGTTATCTACTCGAGAGTTAATGCCTGCAATTTGCAATTGGACTATTGGTATTAACTTATCCTGCTTTTCAACACTCTCTCTCAAATTGTGCAATCTTTGCTTTACAGCATCAAATGTAACATTACATACATTTTGAAATGATCCTAACTTCTCACTAAGTTCAGATTCTACATCATTACATTTATCTTCAATATCAGATTCTAACTTCTTTGTCAAATCTTGAAATTGCTCATTCTGTCTCTGATTAAAGTCAGTTAACAGTGGATTTACGTGACTACTTAAAGAACTAGTTAGTTCACCTTTCTAATATATTTTAAAATTTTCTACTTTAGTAGTTAAAGCGTCAAATTCAGTTTTCAAATTTCCCATGCTTTCACATAAATGGCTGGTTTGCAAACTTCCCACCTCTCTCCCATAGTCTGACTTACTCGGTATGCACAGCTGATCTTCTTCTCTGGATAGCCGGCCACGTCGATCTCCAAAAGCTTATTCTCTGAAGAATAATGCTGGTTAAGGAAATTTATCAGACTCTCTCTCTACTCTTGAAATAATTTGGTACTTGAAGAATACCTTTAGTTCAGTCATGGTATATATCAACTTCCACAAAAAACAAATTCACCGCTTTTCATATAAATAATCAAACTTGTGCGAGTCAACCAAGTTGTCAAACATTAGACTCTATTAGCATACATTAACAGCAGGGTTGGTTTAATAACCACCAGAAAATATGAACATGTCTTGCTTCTAGCAAGTCCAGCACATGAATTACTTAAAAGTCTAGTCTCATTTCTTCATTTGTTCTTAACAACCATCACAGTCCCTAAACCAGCAAAAAATAGCACAGGCTCTTCTCTCACATACACTGAAACTCTACGGTTCGTACAGCAGGTACTTGTCAGCTTCGGCTGCCACATCCACATTTTGCTCGTGACTGTTTTTGGACCTGCACACACAAACATGCAATGCGCAGTAGGTCAGATTTGTCTCACACTTCCATTTAAAATATCATTGGTTTGAGATGGAGGAAGGACAAGTGGTTCTAGAATTTATGTGGAAATTCTCGAAGTACTGCAATATATATACAGCAGACATTAGTATGCTGGCTGCACGCAGTTGCATTTTTACGTTTTATTTTGAAAAAACATTCAACCTGACACCAGCTGATAGTGTGTTAATGTTACATCATGAAACATGAATAGTGTGTGCAATGACGGATTGAAAAGTGCCTTAAATAACTGCTGTGTAATACAGTATTGTACTCTGGGATTAATCAGATGAGGTAGCACTGTTTTAAACAGACTGGCCTTTTATTTGGGAGGTTATAGGCTCCAGTCTTCATCCAGCCCTCTTGATTTAGGTTTTCTGTTGTTTCTCTGAATTACTTTGGGCAAATGCCTGTATGGTTCCTTCTATAAGACCACAGCCAACCACCTCTCCTGTTCCTCTCAAAGTAGACCTGTAAGTATATAAATGCCTGTACATGGTTCCTTCTATAAGACCACAGCCAACCACCTCTCCTGTTCTTCTCAAACTAGACCTGTAAGTATATAAATGCCTGTACATATGAATTATGTTGTTCTTGTCATTCTTACATTGTAATGCCAGACATGTCTAAAGTGATCTATGAATGAATCAAAAAACAACAGCAACTACTACCACTACTACATAAACACTATGTGGAACTATGATGTTATCAATCAGCTTCAAAGTGGAGTTTCACAGGCACTTGTTTTTCCTGCCTCTCACTGTCTTAGAAAACTTTTTGAATAAATTCTATCAAACCATTCTGAACAAGTCACTAACACCTTCATGACTGTATTTTAAGTATGATTGTTTTTACAGTTTCACTAGAGTAAAAATCCACAAGAAAGAACTCAGTGCAGAAGTTATTGTTCATGCAAAGCTGAAAAATAGAAGACTAGAGAAGTGGACAGCAGACACTTGTATTCGATTCATTTCAGAGGAGACATGGCATTTTTCTAATCTTTGTTGGAATATACACTGCAATGGACATTTGTAATGAATTAGATCTGGATGCCACTCTGAGACACAAGCTCAAATTGCTGCCTATTGTGGACAGTGTTCTATAATACTTCCAGGATCAAACATACCACTAGGCTCTGTTCTAAGTCTAGCAGGCCACTTCCACTTGCCAGCCAGAAACAAGTCCTCTGGGTGCATATAGCATTTGGTTTCTGTTACAGTCACAAATGTACCACACTGCTACTCTCCTGCCGGCATAACGAAATTTTATAAATTATTGCAAGTAATGAATCCATTTTGAATTTGTGTACTGCAGAATCATGGTAACAGTTAATAAAGTGGATCCAGTGAGTCTCCCTGTCCACTGATGGAGCTGTTTTACACTTAGGATACATTGAAGACCTAGAGTGATTTTGGGCTTACTGTACTGCGAAATGACCATACTACGAGTGTTTCTTAAGGTACATGGTTTCTCCTGATTTATATGAGTAACTATGTCTTCCAACACTTCTCTGCCTATACTGAGAGGCTGCTCTTTTATCTTTTTTAAATGTGTCCTCAACATATGCTTCTCCATCTACTTTGTGAAACAATATCAGATCTTGAGGGCACTGGGGCAGACAATATATGATTATGTGATGAAGTTCCTTATGTACTCCAGCTCCATTAAACTGTTCCTGCTTCCAAAGTGTTGTTCAAGTTATTTCAGGTTTGTATCCACCATATAAACAATATCAAATTACACAGGCCATTATTTTCCAACTACAGAGGCAGCGAAAGGAAGCAACATTCCACTGAGTATCAATTTACATGGAAAGTCAAGGATGTGACCTAGGAGACAGACAGCTAAAGTGGTTTGTGTGCCACTCAGAGACTCAAAGTCATATCCCTGCTGATTGTGGTCAGTGGAATGTTTCTCTACATTCAGTTCATTTAAATATACACAAAACAGATGCAAGGCAACAACACAGCTCTTAATAGTAATGCCATTACAGACTCTATTAAAATGTGGTGTCTGTCTGCTTGTATCTGAAGGAATTCTTCAAGAATCTCATTCTTATATGAGTAAAGAGCCAATTGTAAAATAATTAGAAACAGAAAAGCTAAAGCTGTGATATTCTTTGTACTATACTGAGCAATATTCTCATCAGTGAAAACTGCAGGGTTACCTTGTGATAAAAAGGTTATCATTGTTTTAATATTCATTAAATTTCATTTCAGACATTTGATGAATGTGTGCAGTTAAACCAGCCGGATTGTGATCCTGATAATATGTGGCTCCAGATTCCATTCTTCTGTGGGCATGCAGCACCGTGTTGGTCAGTTTTCAATCACTAACAGTTCTGTTCTATATTATAGTCAATAACTCCAATTTTTTTATTTTATTTTTTTTTTATTTTTTTGAGATAGGGCACTATTGATGATCTGACCAATTCCAGTAATCCCTCTTTCTGGATCCCTTTCCATATTACTTAAGCCTCAACTTATCAAAAATTGTATTTTTTGAGGGAAATTCTATTTGTAGGATTCCAGGAAATGAGTGGGCCCTTGAAGAAGCAAAAAGAAATCTTATCAATCACTATTTCTTAGTTGGAGTCACTGAAGAACTGGCAGATTTTGTGAAGATATTGGAGGTGGCACTTCCTAACTTTTTCCGTGGTGCAGCTGCTCATTTTGAAACCAGTAAGCTATTTTTATTTGTGGTTTAAACTTACATTATGTAATTCAACTGTTTTATCTTTCTTGCTTGGTGTAAAATTAGTTACAGTTAACTTTATCCAGAATAATTGTAATGGATAAATGTATGAGGAAATGGAAAAAGATAGTAACTGTAAGCAGATACATATACAGGATGTAAACAATAATTGTTACAATGTACCGCAGTGGTGTAGAGGAAGTCAGAATGAACAATTTTATAGAGGAAACTAGTGGGCTATCAAGCTGGAAAACCACCTCAAATTGATGCATGAAAACATCCTAAGCTACAGCGCATATGCATCACCTGAGGTTTTCAATATTCTCTCGCTATTTTCATAGAGATTATTTGTCTTAGAGAAACACACAACTATTATCATTTTTTAGGAAATTTAATGTAGTTCAGTTTTGTACTTGGATGTGTTTTCAGTAGAGGCTGCAGTTTTACTTATAAAAGTCCCTTCAAATGCACCTCCACCCTCACATTCAACCTCCACCTGGTCAGAATTTTTAGTACATTTTTCATGACACCCCTTCCTACCACTGCACAAAAATTTAAGACTACAGGAACTATCTCTGATTATGACCTTTTTTGGTATTTGCTGACTGGGCTATTATTATGCACACAGATTAGTCTTGCACTTACGAATTGTAAAACTGATGTTTGTGTGAATTTTACCTCCCAGTTTCATGAATTGTGAAAGCATAAAATTGAAAGTTAAATATTTGTTTTGTAAATAAAAACTGCCTTTTCTTGCTGTGCTGTGTTTTATTTCTTCCAAATGACTTTCACCTTTTTGCTTTAAGGCATCTTCAGTGGGATCTAGAATGATACAGTTTTGTTGATTATAAAACAGTTCGTATCTCATTTTTTATGTAAGTGGTTACTGAGAGTCCTTTGCATTTTTTATTAGCATCTGCGTTTCCTCTCATCTGGACACATGCTGGAGTGCACATCATGACTCCAGCATGTGACCAGATGCCAACCAAACATGTGAAGAACTGTAATAATCACTTATTTACATAAAAAATGTGACATCAACTGTTTTGTAATCTACAAATCTGTATAATTCTAGATCCCACTGAGGATGCCTTAAAGGGAAAAAGGCGAAACACATATGGGAGAAATGAAACATAGTGCAGTAAGAAAAGGTGGTTTTTATTTACAAAGCAAATGTTACTGAGCTTGCAGCAGAGGATGCCCATGCAAACAAATTTGTTACAAGTTAAATCATTTTGTTTGTACTACAAAACTATTGTGCTTTTAAAGGTTAACTTTTTGAACAAATTATAAACATAATTAGTATTTGCATAACATTTACAAAGGTAATTTTACGTTTATTGCTCTCCAGGAAAAGTTTAAATTAATAATATTAATGAAATAGTCAATATGCCAGTGGCATGATAGCGTAGGCAGCAGAGACCCAAAAAGGCCGAATATGGGAAATATTTCATGTAATCACACATTTTTGTGCAGTGATAGAAGGGACTGCCATGAATAAGGTGATAAAAATATTGGCTGGGGTGGGGAAGAATGAGTGTATGAGTGAATGTACATTTGAAGATCACTTTTTTCTTTAATAACTCAAAAAGCATAGTGTCTTGCAAAAAAGGATCCTTGTACAAAATTAATACACATTAAATTTCCTGCTAAAAAGGTCTTATTCATGTTTTCTCTAGGACAAACAGTCTATGGGGAGAGAGCAAGAGAATATTGAAAATGTCGCACACTGCATGTGTTGTAGCTTAGGCAGTTTTTGTTTTCTCACTTGACACACCACATGTGTGCTATATCAAAATTATCACCTTTACTTGCTCCACACCTCTATGGTTAATTATAAACAGCTACTGTTTGCACCCTGTATAGTATGTCATGTTTTAACAGATGTTATTGGACATATGAAGTTGAAATTGTTAATTTGCACCTTTTAACTGTGCAAGAAGAAAGAACATTAGTTGTAAAGTTTCATATTCTAATGATCAATCACTATACATCGTTTTTTTAGTCATCGTTTGCTACACTTCCATGGTCATGCAGCCAATACCATTTTTTCCCCCTGGAGATCATTTCATTTTTAAATAGAAAGCATTTTGAGGACATTCCAGAATAGTTAATAATGGGAGGGACCCGCTGTGGTGTACAGATATTGTAAAGAGACCTCTAAAGGAAAAGTGACTATTGCATAAAAAGTCTATAGCAAGAGAGATACTGAATGGGACTTGTTTGACTGTCAAAAGGGCAATGCATGATGCCTTCAGTGACTACAATAGCAGAATCTTATTGAAAGATATGTCAGAGAATCTAAAGAAATTCTGGTCATATGTAAAGACTATCAGTTCCACCAAAGGTAGTGTCCAGACACTCATGGGTGGCACATGAAATGGACTTAAGGGTAACAGAGCAGAAATAAAAATTCTAAACTGTGCTTTTAAAGGTTAAGGTTTTGAACAAATTGTAAACATAATTAGTATTTGCATAACATTTACAAAGGTAACTCCAGGAAAAGTTTAAATTAATAATATTAATGAAATAGTCAACTAGGAAAAGTTTAAATTAATAATATTAATGAAATAGTCAACTATCCCAGTGGCGTGATAAAAATTCTAAACTAAACGTGTGGTTCCTGAAGAGGGGCAGCAGTCTTTTCAGTAGTTACAGTGGCAACAGTCTGGATGATTGACTGATCTGGCCTTGTAACATTAACCAAAATGGCCTTGCTGTTCTGGTACTGCGAATGGCTGAAAGCAAGGGGAAACTACAGCTGTAATTTTTCCCGAGGGCATGCAGCTTTACTGTATGATTAAATGATGATGGCGTCCTCTTGGGTAAAATATTCCGGAGGTAAAATAGTCCCCCATTCGGATCTCCGGGTGGGGACTACTCAAGAGGACGTCGTTATCAGGAGAAAGAATACTGGTGTTCTACGGATCAAAGCATGGAATGTCAGATCCGTTAATCGGGCAGCTAGGTTAGAAAATCTAAAAAGGAAAATGGATAGGTTAAAGTTAGATATAGTGGGAATTAGTGAAGTTTGGTGGCAGGAGGAACAAGACTTTTGGTCAGGTAAATACAGGGTTATAAATACAAAATCAAATAGGGGTAAAGCAGGAGTAGGTTTAATAATGAATAGGAAAATAGGAATGAGGGTAAGTTACTACAAACAGCATAGTGAATGCATTATTGTGGCACATGCCTACTACAGTAGTACAAGTTTATATGCCAACTAGCTCTGCAGATGACGAAGAAATTGATGAAATGTATGAGGAGATAAAAGAAATTATTCAGGTAGAGAAGGGAGGCGAAAATTTAATAGTCATGGGTGACTGGAATTTGACAGTAGGAAAAGGAAGAGAAGGAAACATAGTAGGTGAATATGGACTGGGGCTAAGAAATGAAAGAGGAAGCCATCTGGTAGAATTTTGCGCAGAGCATAACTTAATCATAGCTAACACTTGGCTCAAGACTCATGAAAGAAGGTTGTATACATGGAAAAACCCTGGAGATACTAAAAGGTATCAGATAGATTATGTAATGGTAAGACAGAGATTTAGGAACCAGGTTTTAAATTGTAAGACATTTCCAGGGGCAGGCGTGGACTCTGACCACAATCTATTGGTTATGGACCGTAAATAAAACTGAAGAAACTGGAAAAAGGTGGGAATTTAAGGAGATGGGACCTGGATAAACTGAAAGAACCAGAGGTTGTACAGAGTTTCAGGGAGAGCATAAGGGAACAATTGACAAGAATGGGGGAAAGAAATACAGTAGAAGAAGAATGGGTAGCTTTGAGGGATGAAATAGTGAAGGCAGCAGAGGATCAAATAGGTAAAAAGACGAGGGCTAGTAGAAACCCTTGGGTAACAGAAGAAATATTGAATTTAATTGATGCAAGGAGAAAATATAAAAATGCAGTAAATGAAGCAGGCAAAAAGGAATACAAATGTCTCAAAAATGATATCGACAGGAAGTGCAAAATGGCTAAGCAGGGATGGCTAGAGGACAAATGTAAGGATGTAGAGGCTTATCTCACTAGGGGTAAGATAGATACTGCCTACAGGAAAACTAAAGAGACCTTTGGAGAAAGGAGAACGACTTGCATGAATATCAAAAGCTTTGATGGAAACCCAGTTCTAAGCAAAGAAGGGAAAGCAGAAAGGTGGAAGGAGTATATAGAGGGTCTATACAAGGGCGATGTACTTGAGGACAGTATTATGGAAATGGAAGAGGATGTAGATGAAGATGAAATGGGAGATATGATACTGCGTGAAGAGTTTGACAGAGCACTGAAAGACCTGAGTCGAAACAAGTCCCCCGGAGTAGACAACATTCCATTAGAACTACTGACAGCCTTGGGAGAGCCAGTCCTGACAAAACTCTACCATCTGGTGAGCAAGAACAGGCGAAATACCCTCAGACTTCAAGAAGAATATAATAATTCCAATCTCAAAGAAAGGAGATGTTGACAGATGTGAAAATTACCGAACTATCAGTTTAATAAGTCACAGCTGCAAAATACTAACGCGAATTCTTTACAGACGAATGGAAAAGCTTATAGAAGCCGACCTAGAGGAAGATCAGTTAGGATTCCGTAGAAATGTTGGAACACGTGAGGCAATACTGACCCTACGACTTATCTTAGAAGAAAGATTAAGGAAAGGCAAAATTACGTTTCTAGCATTTGTAGACTTAGAGAAAGCTTTTGACAATGTTGATTGGAATACTCTCTTTCAAATTCTGAAGGTGGCCGGGGTAAAATACAGGGAGATAAAGGCTATTTACAATTTGTACAGAAAGCAGATGGCAGTATAAGAGTCCAGAGGTATGAAAGGGAAGCAGTGGTTGGGAAGGGAGTGAGACAGGGTTGTAGCCTATCCCCGATGTTATTCAATCTGTATATTGAGCAAGCAATAAAGGAAACAAACGAAAAGTTCGGAGTAGGTATTAAAATCCATGGAGAAGAAGTAAAAACTTTGAGGCTTGCTGATGACATTGTGATTCTGTCAGAGACAGCAAAGGACTTGGAAGAGCAGCTGAACGGAATGGACAGTGTCTTGAAATGAGGGTATAAGATGAATATCAACAAAAGCAAAACAAGGATAATGGAATGTAGTCGAATTAAGTTGGGTGATGCTGAGGGAATTAGATTAGGAAATGAGACACTTAAAGTAGTAAAGGAGTTTTGCTATTTGGGGAGCAAAATAACTGATGATGGTCGTAGTAGAGAGGATATAAAATGTAGAATGGCTATGGCAAGGAAAGCGTTTCTGAGGAAGAAAAATTTGTTAACATCGAGTATAGATTTAAATGTCAGGAAGTCGTTTCTGAAAGTATTTGTATGGAGTGTAGCCATGTATGGAGGTGAAACGTGGATGATAAATAGTTTAGACAAGAAGAGAATAGAAGCTTTTGAAATGTGGTGCTACAGAAGAATGCTGAAGATTAGATGGGTAGATCACATAACTAATGAGGAGGTGTTGAATAAAATTGCGGAGAAGAGGAGCTTATGGCACAACTTGACTAGAAGAAGGGATGGGTTGGTAGGACATGTTCTGAGACATCGAGGGATCAACAATTTAGTATTGGAGCGCTGCGTGGAGGGTAAAAATTGTAGAGGGAGACCAAGAGATGAATACACTAAGCAGATTCAGAAGGATGTAGGCTGTAGCAGGTACTGGGAGATGATAAAGCTTGCACAGGATAGAGTAGCATGGAGAGCTGCATCAAACCAGTCTCACGACTGAAGACCACAACAACAACAACAACAACAAACTCCATTTTCAAGTATTTGTTTACAAATGAACACACAGAACTTGTCCCATTTCAATTCTCACACCACTACAAATATGAGTTTTACAGATAGTGTAATAGTGTCAGTAGCATTGAGGAACAGCTAAAATTAAACAAGGCTACAAGGCCAATGGAATCCCTATCAGATTATGTATAAAATCTGCAGCTGACTTTGCTCCCATTTTTACCAAATTTACCGTAAATCCCTTGAAACAACAAACTGTGCCCAGTACTTGGAAGAAAGCAGAGATCATATCCATCTACAAGAAGGCTAGCATGTACATCTACATACAGGGTGTTTCAAAAATGACCGGTATATTTGAAACGGCAATAAAAACTAAACGAGCAGCGATAGAAATACACCGTTTGTTGCAATATGCTTGGGACAACAGTACATTTTCAGGCAGACAAACTTTCGAAATTACAGTAGTTACAATTTTCAACAACAGATGGCGCTGCGGTCTGGGAAACTCTATAGTACGATATTTTCCACATATCCACCATGCGTAGCAATAATATGGCGTAGTCTCTGAATGAAATTACCCGAAACCTTTGACAACGTGTCTGGCGGAATGGCTTCACATGCAGATGAGATGTACTGCTTCAGCTGTTCAATTGTTTCTGGATTCTGGACACCTGGTCTTTCAAGTGTCCCCTCAGAAAGAAGTCACAGGGGTTCATGTCTGGCGAATAGGGAGGCCAATCCACGCCGCCTCCTGTATGTTTCGGATAGCTCAAAGCAATCACACGATCATCAAAATATTCATTCAGGAAATTAAAGATGTCGGCCGTGCGATGTGGCCGGGCACCATCTTGCATAAACCACGAGGTGTTCGCAGTGTCGTCTAAGGCAGTTTGTACCGCCACAAATTCACGAAGAATGTCCAGATAGCGTGATGCAGTAATCGTTTCGGATCTGAAAAATGGGCCAATGATTCCTTTGGAAGAAATGGTGGCCCAGACCAGTACTTTTTGAGGATGCAGGGGCGATGGGACTGCAACATGGGGCTTTTCGGTTTCCCATATGCGCCAGTTCAGTTTATTGACGAAGCCGTCCAGGTAAAAATAAACTTTGTCAGTAAACCAAATGCTGCCCACATGCATATCGCCGTCATCAATCCTGTGCACTATATCGTTAGCGAATGTCTCTCGTGCAGCAATGGTAGCGGCGCTGAGGGGTTGCCGCGTTTGAATTTTGTATGGATAGAGGTGTAAACTCTGGCGCATGAGACGATACGTGGACGTTGGCGTCATTTGGACCGCAGCTGCAACACGGCGAACTGAAACCCGAGGCCGCTGTTGGATCACCTGCTGCACTAGCTGCGCGTTGCCCTCTGTGGTTGCCGTACGCGGGTGCCCTACCTTTCCAGCACGTTCATCCGTCACGTTCCCAGCCCGTTGAAATTTTTCAAACAGTTCCTTTATTGTATCACTTTTCGGTCCTTTGGTTACATTAAACCTCCGTTGAAAACTTCGTCTTGTAGCAACAACACTGTGTTCTAGGCGGTGGAATTCCAACACCAGAAAAATCCTCTGTTCTAAGGAATAAACCATGTTGTCTACGGCACACTTGCACGTTGTGAACAGCACACGCTTACAGCAGAAAGACGACGTACAGAATGGCGCACCCACAGACTGCGTTGTCTTCTATATCTTTCACATCACTTGCAGCGCCATCTGTTGTTGAAAATTGTAACTACTGTAATTTCGAAAGTTTGTCTGCCTGAAAATGTACTGTTGTCCCAAGCATATTGCAACAAACGGTGTATTTCTATCGCTGCTCGTTTAGTTTTTATTGCCGTTTCAAATATACCGGTCATTTTTGAAACACCCTGTATATGCTCGTCAGCTGTGAAGTTCATGGCAGAGGAAAAGTTACTTCCCATGGTACCACTTATTAGGGCTTCTTTCCATGTCATTTGCTTATGGAGGATGAGTAGAATGATTACTTAAATGACTGTTCTGTGCACTTGTTAATTGATTCAACTGTGGGTTCTTGGTGAAACATTGTATGTTAGAACAGCTAAACATATAAAACTTTGCCTGTGAGTTCAAGTACTAAATGCTGTTCATTTTAACATTCAGCTGTCTGTAGTTTAAATGTTAAGTAGCCTACTTATATTTATGACTACCAGATGGCACTCTTGGTGTCATGTTCACCTTTTCGCACTTGTTAACACGGGCACCTCAGTTTGTTACTACCTGTGGCTTTACAGATATGAGCAGCCCATAGTGGCTCGCCTTCATGCATTCTTTTTTTAAAAAAAATGTCACTAAAGCCCTTCTGGCCTGTTATTTATTTTATACGTGACATGTAAGTACTGTCTCTGTCTTGTATTGTTAGTCAGTACTTTTAGTCAGCATTTTTATATAAAAATTTTCTTTTCCCATAAATTTGTAATTATGTTACAGCCCACTTTAAAAATTTAAATTCTGATGAAGGCACTCTTAGAAGTGTTGAAACCTGGTTAATAAGACAAAAAATTGTGACCAAGGGCTCATTTGTTTCAACTCTAAACAACATACTTTTTTATTGCGAAAGTTAATTATTTTTGTATGACCTAGGTTTTGGGTTGTTAGCCCATTTTCCAGTACTCAAGTGACTATTGCAAGCCGAGCACAGATAAACACCTATCAACTTATTAATCTATGAGTTCTTGATTTAACTGATAAAAGTTATCTCTGTTGACTATTTCGATACAGTTCCATTTGTGTTGTACAACATTACAACATTCATTAGGGTAGCATTTACTCTAATTGTAAATGAACACACACTGGAGCAGAGATTTGTGCACAATAATGGGTATTTGTGAGATTACCTATTTATGAATGAAGGCATAATGTTTCCAAAAATGGTATTAGTTACACTTCCATGTAGAAGCTATAACTTTATATAAAAGGTGTGAATCATTGAATTGGGTCTGCTGATTCAGTTCTAAATGTGGTGATATGCAAATCTGTTCTTTAATTTCTAATATTTCTTATTGAATAAGCTTGGCACCCTTTGCCTCTATATGCAAGACTTCTACATCTTTACCTATTTGTGGGTCTAGGTTAAGCAATGTTTAGCAAACAATGAATAAGGTGTGTTAAGTCTCCAGCTTATTTGGTGTCCTCTGAACTTTGTACAAATTGACTACCCAGTCTCCTATGTAGCAGGACTGACACTCTTGGTTGGTGATCTTATAATCCCTACTTTTCATGATGACAGGTTGTTTATCCTGTGAGTTGAAGAAACATCTGCTTAATGTTTGTGAGAAATGAAAAATACAGAGAAACCCTTTGCTTTTAAAATTTAGCCTATCCTATTAGCAATTTTAACTCCAAAAGATAAATTGCATCATTTCCTTTTTGGTCTACTTATGTTCACAAGGTACAGAGGGGACCTGCCTTGCTTCTTCAGTTTTTTATTGAGAATATTATCAATAATGTTGGAATTAAATAAGCAATTGTTTTTATTGTATTAAGTTCCTTTTCATAATCTTCTTGGGACATAGAGATAGCAAGGATATGGTGGATCATGTCATGGAATGTTGCATGTTTGTAAGCTGTTCAGTGTAGAGAGGAAGTTAGGATGAATGCATCAGTACAGGAGTCTTTCCAGTAAATTTTAAGTTTGTGGTTAAATCAGACAATGGAAAGCCCACGTTGGTATAACAATAATGTGGAAAGGATAGATTGCTACTCATCACATAGAGGAGGCTTTGGTTTGCACACAGGAAAAAAGAAAAAGACTACTGAAATATTAAGCTTTTGGACAAAGTCTTTCTTCTTATTAGAATACACACACATCACATAAGCACAACTGACACAGATATGGCCACTGTCTCCGCATGCTGGAGCCCAACTGATATTTATTGTTACTATTTTGTATCTTTAAGTTGGTGTTTAGAAAATTAAGGGTGAAACCATTTAACCCATACTGACCTTTTTGTTTGTGTGCCACTCGATCATGCTTTGCAAGAACTACTGGAGTTGACTAATGGAATTTTTCCATATACAAAAAATATCATCCACATATCTTCACTAGTATACTCTCTAATCAGTCTCTCATTTGTCATGAACATTTCTACTAACAAGTGGGTTAAGGATGAACCCATTGCTAGACCATCTGCTTACTTGTAATAGCTTACTTGAAGTCAGAAATAGTTTTGATATAAATGGCATTCTACTTTCCAACAGAAAATGCTACATATACTTTCACTGATCAAATATTAAATGCATTGAATAACCAAACATCACCCATTGGTATATTTTGTGATCACTCAAAGGCTTTTGATTGTGTGATCATGAAATTCTTGTAGATAAGCTTAAGTATTGTGGTATGAATGGGACAGTGCACAACTGATTTAATTCATACTTAACTGGAAGAATGCAGAAGGTTGAAATTAACAGTACAGATAGTCTGCAAAAATCAGCAGAGTCTTCTAACCGGGGAGGGATCAAGAATGGTGTCCCACAGGCTTCAGTCTTGGGTCCTTGTTGTTCTTAATATATATTAATGACTTGCCACAATATATTCATGAAGATGCAAAGATAGTTCTTTTTGCTGATGATACAAGTATAGTAATTGCACCCAACAAGCCAGAATCATGTGAAAAAATTGTAAATAATGTTTTTCAGAAAAATTATTAAGTGGTTCGCTGCAAATGGACTCTCACTAAATTTTGAGAAAACACAGTTTATACAATTCTGTACAGTAAATGGCATAACACCATTGATAAATATAGACTATGAACAGAAGTCTGTTGCTAAGGCAGAATACTTTTAAATTTCTGGGTATGGGCATTGATGAGAAATTGAATTGGAAGAAGCACATCGATGATCAGCTGAAACGGTTAGCTTCAACTACTTATGTTATTAGGGTTATTGCAAATTTTGGCGATAAACATATCAGTAAATTAGCCTACTATGCCTAATTTCATTCACTGCTTTCATATAGTATCTTTTATTGGGGCAATTCGTCATTAAAAGAGAAAGTATTCATTGCACAGAAGGGTGTAATGAGAATAATTGCTGGAGTTCGCCCAAGATTACTTTGCAGACATTTATTTAAGGAACTCAGGATATTCACAGTACCTTCACAATACATATATTCACTTATGAAATTTGTCATTAATAACCCATCTCAATTCAAAAATAACAGCGAAGTGCATAGTTACAACATTAGAAGAAAGGACGATCTTCACTATTCTAGAGTAAATCTCACTTTTGCACAGAAAGGGGTGAACTATGTTGCCATAAAAATCTTTGGTCATTTGCCAAATAGTATTAAAAGTCTGACAAATAGCCAACCAACATTTAAAAGCAAATTAAAAGAATTTTCTGATTGACAGCTCCTGCTACACAATAGATGAATTCTTAGATATGAAGTAGTAACTGTAAAAAAAAGAAATTAATTATTTTGTGTAACGAAAACTTATGTTAAAGTGACACATTCCACATCATTACGAAATGTTGTATTCATGATCTATGGAACAAGGATGTAAGTATGTATTGGTTATGCTCAGCTGTTTTTCTGAATTCATGTCATTTAAACACAATATGTGGGATTCAGTACCTGTACTTGAGAACGGGCTGTGAATATCAAGAGAGACTAATTTTGCAATGTACGCTGCACATGCTGTAATTTATCTAATCTTGTTGTCGCAGTCTTTTGTGAGAGTAGTACATAGAGGTTGCAGTATGTTCCTTGATTCCTCACTTAATGCTGGTTCTTGAAACTTTTAAAATAGGCTTTCATAGGATAATTGGTGTCTTTCAGTTACATTAAATTCGTTCCAATTTACCAGAAAATGACCAGATAAAAGCTGCTTCATACAGATAACTGCAGTGAGATGTTTTATCAAGTCGCATGGTTGGAGGGAGGAAGAGTCAGGAAGCAGGAGGAGCGGTTGGTGAAGGATAACTGATGGCTTGGAGGGAGGCAGCAGACATACAGGATAGGAAAGCGAAGCATGAACACTGAAGCCAGTGACTTTCTGCTGCAATGCGTGATCCCCAAAACTACAGTCCAATTTCATTTATGTCCACCTGTTGCAGGTTCTGAGTTTTGAACATAATGATCTACTTATGCCATAAATAGTGGTCATGAAAGCCAAAGATCAAAGGGAGCAGATGGATGTAGTATTTCTAGACTTCAGGAAAGCATTTGAGTCAGTACAACACTAAAATTTCTTAATAAAATAACTATCATATGGCAAATCAAAAAAAATTTTGACTGGGTTAAGGATGTCTTGGAGGGGAGAACACAGCATGCTAACATGGATGTAGAGTCATTGACAGGAGGAATCATGCCTACCCCAGAGAACTTTGCTGTGCAACCTTACAGACATTATGTGTAGTAACCTACAATGTTTGCAAATTATGAAGTTACCTATAATAAAGTACTGTCTGGAAAAAACTGCACAACCATCCTGGCATGTCATGATAAAATTCCAAACTTGTGCAAAGATTGGCAACGTACTTTGAATGTACTTAAATGTAAAGCGGTGCACTTCACAAACTATAGAAACATGCTACACTGTGACTACATATCAGTGAGTCTCAGTTGGAATCAGAACAACTCAGACAAGTACATGGATGTAACAATTTTTATGAACAGGAAATTGATTGTAACATTGGCTCAGTTTCAAATAGTGCAGTTCATGACATAAGTCCATTGTAGAAAATAAACTAATGCTAAATCACAGTAAGACTCAGTTTTTACAGTTTCTAACACACAATTCAACAAAACGTGATGGTTTAATTTCACAGAATGGACATATGATTAGTGAAACTGAACAGTTCAAATTTCTAGGTGTTCAGATAGATAGCTGCTGGGGAAAGCCCATGTTCAGGATCTTGTTCAAAGCCTTAATCTTGCCATTTTTACTATTCAAACGGTATCTGAAGTGAGTGATCGTTCGACATGAAAATTAGTTTACATTGCTTATTTTCATTCGCATATGTTAAATGGCATTATATTTTGAGGTAACTCTTCCCATTCTAAAAGGATATTTTTGGCTCAGAAATGGGAGGTTAGGGCAGTAAGTGGTGTAAGTTCACAACCTCTTGTCAGCCTCTGTTCACGAGTCTGGGTATTTTGACATTGGCCGCTCAATGTATATGTTTCTTACCGTCATTTCTTGTTAGCAATATTAGCTTATTCCCAAGAATAAGCAGCTTTCCCTCAGTTAATACTCAGCAGAAATTAAACCTGCATTTGGATCGCACTTCCTTAACTCTTGTGCAGAAAAGTGTGTATTATTCTGCTGCATCCATTTTCAATAAGCCACCACTAGAATTAAAAAATCTTAGGAGTAATCCACACACTTTCAAATCAAAATTGAAGAGTTTCTTCATGGGTCACTCCTTCTGTTCTGTCAAGAAGTTCCTTGAAAAATTAAGCTGATTCTTGTTGTATTGTTGACTGCATTTACTTTAACTTATGACTTGACTTTTTTGGGTTCATAAACATTTTATTTTTATCTGTTATTACTTTTATGTTGTAATTTCATGTACTGACATGTTCCATGACCTTGGAGATTGCTCCTCAATTTGGTCCTACGGAATTTGATGTGTAAATAAATAAAATAAAACATATGGGCAGGCACAGGCAATGCAGGTGCCAGATTTCAGTTCATTTGCAGGATCCTAGGAAAATTCAAACTGTCTGTAAATGAGACTGCTTTCGAAACATCTGTATGATTCATCCTAGAAAATTTCTGATGCATGTGGACCCATACCAGATAGGATGAACAGAGGATATTGAACATACACTGATAAGGGCAGCATGAATGGTCACAGATGTGTTTGACATCCGGGAGTGTTCATGGAAATACTAAATATCCTGAAACAGCAGACACTTGTTGACAAACATCAATTATTCTGCGAAAATGTACCTACTAAATGTCCAGAATCAGTATTATATGATGGATATACATATATACTTGAGTCCCATATGTATCAGTCCTATAGGGACCATGAAGACAAGATTAATTAGACTGACTACAATTTGTTCAGAGGTATTAAGCACTCGCCCTTTGCACCCTCCATAGGCAAGTGAAATGGGAAGAGAACGTATTGTTTGGTACATGCTAAGTACCCTGTGCTGTGGGTTTGCAGGGTGTGTATATAGATGTATTCCAGAAATTGAGTTCCAAATTCCCTGTGAAAAGTAGCAAAGGCGCTAGCATAATTATAGAACTTACTAAGGGTAATAACTTTGAATGTAACCATTGCATTCAGCATCTACACGTACATATGTACTCCACAAGCTACCACAGTGCATAGTGGAGGGTACGACATGCCACTACTAATCGTTTCCTTTTCTGTTCCACTCACAGAGTGAGGGAAAAATTACTTTCTAAGTGCCTTGGTACAAACTGTAATTTCTCGCATTTTATTTTTGTTGTCCTTAATGTGAAATGTATGGTGATGGCAGTGGAATAGTTCTGCATTCTGCCTCAAATGCTGGTTCTCTACATTTCCACAACAGTGCTTCATGAAAGTGTGTCGTCATCCCTCCAGAGATTCCCATTTGAGTACACGAAGCATCTCTCTAATATTGACATACTCATTGAATATATTGGTAACAAATCTAGCAACCTGCCTCTGAATTGCTTCAATGTCTTCCTTGAATCTGAGCAGGTGAGGATCCCAAACACTCAAACAGTACTCAAGAATGGGTCTTACTAGCATTCTGTATACCATATCCTATATAGATAAGCTATATGATTTGAAAATTCTTCCATTGAAAGCATTCACCTTCCCTACTACCAACCTGGCATTCTCATTCCATTTAATACCGCTTTGCAGCATTACACCTAGATATTTAATGAATGTGACTGTGATGAGCAGTGCCCTGCTAATGCTGTATTCGAATGTTACAGGATTGTTTTTCCTACTCATCCACATTAACTTACATTTTCTACATTTAGAGCAAGCTGTAGTTCATCACACCAACTAGAGATACTGCCTAAGTCATCTTGTATACTCCTGCAGTCAGTCAACAGTGACACCTTCCTATACATCATGGCATCATTAGCAAAGAGCTGTAAATTGCTGTTCACCCTGTCTGTCAGATCATTTACGCGTTTATGTATATAGGAAATAAGAGAAGTCTTATCACAATTCCCTGGGTCACTGTTGACAATATCCTTGTCTCTGATCAACATTTGCCGTCGAGAACAACGTAGTGGGTTCTATTACTTACAAAGTCGCATATCTGGGAAACCAAACCAGATGCTCAGACCTTTGTCAACAGTCTACAGTGGGGTACCATGTCAAACGCTTTCTGGAAATCTAGGAGTATGGAATCTACCTGTTGCCGTCAATCCATGATTTGCAGGATATCATGTGATAAAAGGACAAGCTGAGCTTTGCACCAGCAATGCTTTCTTAATCTGTGCTGATTTGTAGACAGAATCTTTTGTTCAAGAATTTTGCAGCAAACTGATGTCAAAGATTGGTCCTTAATTGTGCAGATCTGTTCTTTCTTATACACAGTAATCATCTGCGCTTTTTTCCAGTCACTTGGGATTCCATCTGGACCTGGCGATTTTTTTTCAGTTGCTTCTGTATGTCACAGACACCAATTTCTATGTCCTCCTTGCAGGAATCTGTGTGACAGTCAAATGATGGTACATTTGTACTTGCGTGAATGATTTCTTAAACGCGAAATTTAAAATTTCAGCTTTTCTTATGCTATCTTCTGTTGCCATCCCAGACTGATCGATGAGTGACTGGATAGATGCCTTCGACTCACTTGGTGATTTTAAATATGACCTGAATTTTCTCTGGTTCTTGGCAAGATCTTTTGCTAAGGTATGACTGTGGAAGTTTTATGCTTCACACATTGATTGTCTTACATACACAAGAATTTCTCCTACTTTTTTCTGGCAACATTTGCATGTTCTATGTGAACCGAGAGTGCAACAATCTCTGTTTCCTCAGTGTTTTCCAAATTTGATTATTAAACTACGGAGGATCCTTTCCATCCTCAGTCCACTTACTTTGCGCATATTTCTCCTGAGCACAGTTTACACTCAGTTTAAGCTTCACCCATGATTCCTCTAGATCCATCATATTGGAACTAAATGATGCTCATTCGGCATCTTAATGGGATGCTAACAACTGATTATCTAGCATAAATACTGTCCTAGCCTTCTAGATGGATTTATTATCTTTAATAACTGTCATCACCATGATGGCATCATGATCAGTATGTCTGCCTCTATGCCGGCACTGTCGATAAGATCAGATCTGTTTGTAACTGAAGGGTCTAAAATATATCCATTAGATGTGGGTTGTCTAACTTGTTGTTCAAGGCAGTTTTTGGAAAATGTGTTAAAAGTACTTCACAAGTCTGCCTACCCTTAACATCTGTAGTGAATCCTTAGATGTCCCAGTCTGTACTCAGTAGATTAAAACTACCTCCAACTAATACTGCATGAAACAATTTTTGATGTTGCTGAGCAACAGTCATAAAATAATTTTTAAATGAACACACCACTGTTTGACTGTATTGTTGTTTATTTAATTACGACCTAGATTTCAGCATTTTATGCCATTTTCAAGTAACTGAGTTTGTCATTAACATATTTATATCACTGAGCTTGATGCCTGCAATATATGTTAATGACATAAACTCAATTAATTGAAAATGGCATAAAAGGCTTGAACCTGGGTCTTAATTAAATAAACAAGAATGCAGCCAAATTGTGGTCTGTTCATTTAATATTGTATGGTGTGGGTATTTTCATGCTACTGAGCATAGACTTTCTGTGGATTATTCTAAAACTGTTATGACAGAATCAGCTGCCCAGTAAAAAAATTCAATAATTAAATTGAGTTCACTTAGGCCTGCAACCAGTGTCCAGATAACTTCAGAGGCAGACTCTATTTTGACTTCAATAGACACAAAATTTTTGTCAACAACACTGAACACACTTTCTCCTATGGCATCTAATCTGTCTCTTTGATAAATGTCATGCCTCGCTAAATATTTCTGAGATTCCTACTTCAAATTTCAGCCAGCTTTCAGTTCTGAGGGTAATTTGAGTGTGACATCTTTCCTGGAGGGCAGTAAGTACAGGAACTTTGTTATGAATACCTCAACAGTTTACTGTTAAAATTGTGACTGTTGAAGTGTGTCTACTTTGTACAGAAACTGATTTCGTTCTCTGCATATCGACTGGCAAGCATTCATCAGAAGACCTCACTCTACCTCCTAGCTTTAAATTTAAAAAAAAAAAAAAAAAAAAAAAAAAAAAAAAAGGGCAACCCAACCAGCTGCCGCATTTGTACAGAGCGTCCCTGACCTATCAAGGAGTGTCCTGCAACTCCACACCCAATAACACAAGTCCATAAATCTGCAGCCATCACTGTCACAGAATCAAGGGAACATCTACTTCATTCTCCATTCAGCTCCAAACCAAAGGACCCTGCTCGACTCCAGGTATGATGCTGCAAATTGTGAACTCTACTTGCAGTCCATGAGTGAGGCCAACTATCTTCCCCATGCTCACCAGCCAGATGTAGGAACTGAGGATGGCCTCAGAAGCCAAGCTACAAGTGTCATTGATGTCAACATGAGCAACAGCTTGTTGTCTACTGCACTCAGTACACTCTACATGTTGGATGAGGGCCCACCCCCTCTGGCAGACATATCAAGTGTACATTGGAATGCTTTCTGGTCATCAGTGCTATTTCCCCAAGGGGCTTCATAATGTACCTTACATTGGAGCTTCTGATAACTAATAAACCCTTCCCCCCCCTCCCCCCCCCCCTCCTCTCGCACTTGTGTGCCCACTCAGACCCTACTGAAGGAGCAGCCACCTGTCCACTCATAGAAATAGTGGGCAAGATGAGACAGCTAGCCTCCACATTGACTCTCCACCTCAAGAGACATGAGCCATGAGCGCATAGCAATCCGCCACTCAGTCTGCAGTGAGCACAGATCCCTTGCACCGGTACACTGGAAGGTGCACTGACAGCAGAGCCCACAGGAAAAAACAAGCGACACCTGACGTATTCCATGCGATGTGCCGTATTCTCTGCTGCTGCCACACCATGGGGCAGCAGCCTGCAGATGACTGACAGTGGCCATAAGTATCTTCAGTTGTCTAAGAACTGTGGCCAGCTCGTGTGCAATGTGTGATATAGGCGTACATGCTCTGCTTTCATCTCTTTATAATCCCACACCTACTCACTCCCCTAGAACTTTTTCAGGCCCTGAAAACATCTATACCTTATATGTGATATGGATTCATATCTTAGAGCTCTCTTGTAATCAGTAGTTTGTGCCCATAGAATTCATAACAACTGAGGTGATGCAGTGTATTCAACAAAAGCAATGTACAAATTCTTTACCAGTCATGTTGATTAACATGGTTTGCAATGATACTTACGAAAGGACACAATTGGTTTTCGTTCTCCATCCTTTTCTAATCATAACTTATCATGCATCCTCTAATGACCTCAACAATGTGACACTAGATCCTAATCTTCCATTCCTTTCTTTGTGGAATTCTCTTATTTTTAATATATTTAATTATACATATTACTTGGTGTCTTAAAGTTAATTTTTAATGCGGTTAGAAAGACGGCTCACCATTCAACTTAAATTTGAAGCAGTGAATAATGGACACTCATGCAAAAAGGAGTATAGATTTTTCCTTAGTTTCTAAACTTACATTGTTGTTCAGAGCTGTCTGATATCATTGTCTGACCCCAGTCTTTCTGATTACATAGATAGCGGGCCTCTGTATTCTAAGACTCCCAAGATTGTCTCCATGAGACTTGGATAGCAGATTGTTTGTCCAGGTTTGTGTAGGTTTTCTGCAAATAGACTGAAAAAGGTAAAGTAACAGTAATTAAATTGATGATGAAATACTGTAAAGCACTACACACTGGCGTCTACATCTACATCCATAACGCTGCAAACCGCAGTGAAATGGGGCACTTTCCATTGTACCAGAAGTTCAGTTTATTTAATAAATATTTATTAATAATGATACAAATCATTGTACATAGTAATATTACTACAAAAAATTGACATTTAGAATTTAACACAGTAAAAAAAGCTTGGCCCTTACGAACATGTCTCAATAGACCATTGTTGCAGTTCCTTTTTTCTTTTTCCCTTCCTCCTCCTCTGCTTCCTCATCCTTCTTAATTATGGTGGTGTAATCCCTCTGTTCAGCCAATTGTCAAGTAATTCTGCATGGTTCTTATTGAGTCTTGTTGTTTGGTGTGCTAATTCTATACAGGAGTAATAATTGTTGAAAACTGCTAGTCAGTTGTGAATTAAATAAGTAGTTGTATGTCCGATCATCCAAATTATTGCGCTGTTTTTGGATCATGGGTATTGCGGCTTTTGCAACCTTATCATTTTCATTAGGGCTTTCCCCATTCCATTCCTTTACAGAATGGGGGAAGAATTGTTGAAGCACTTATGTGCATGCAGTAATTAGTCTAATTCGGTTTTGATGATCCCGATGGGTCCAAGACATAGGAGTATATTATTATATTCCTAGATTCATCACTTAAAGTTGATCCTTAAAACTTACTAAAGAGGCTTTCAAAGTATAGTTTGCACCTGTCTTCAAGCATGTGACAATTCAGTTCTATCAGCATCTCCAATAATTATGTCAATTCATGTTGCACTTCATTTTAAAAGTTCAATAATCCCTGTTAGCTCCTTGTGGTACAGATCTCTCATGCCTGACCAGTACTGCAAGTGGGTTGCACAAGTGTTCTGTAAGCAATCTCCTTTGTAGATTGATCATATTTCTGTAGTGTCCTACCAATGAACCAAACTCAGCCACTTGCTGTAGCTATGACTGATTCTGCATGATCATTCTGTTTCATATTTCTACAAACTTTTACACCCAGGTATTTGTATAATTTGTTATGAATTAGGAGTTGTAAACACATTTGTAAATTTTCAAACAGTTTTAGGTGTTATGAAGCAATCGTGCACACTATCGCAACTGTAATTGACAAATATTTGAGTGAAATATAAGAAATAGATGTTCTTGCTCATTTCATACCTTATTACTGGTCACTTATTCATTGTGAAATGTTGGGTTTGCTTTCTTATGCTACACTCGAAATACATTATACATTTTTCATTAATAATTGCTTTGTTTTAGGTAAGAAATCCCATTTAAGAAAAACTGCACAGAAAATAGAACCGTCTGAAGAAACAGTATCAATTATAAAACAGTCAAAAGTATGGAAGATGGAAAATGAACTTTATGAGTTTGCTTTGGAGCAGTTCCACTATATAAAAAAGAAAATACTGGCAATTAAGGATAGTTCAAACTCTGAGAAAGTGCAGCAGTTTACTTATGAAAAAATACGTCCAAAATGAAGGTAGTTAATCTGTCTACTATTTTCATGTTTAATGACTTTTATATGTTCACTGCCATATACTGCACATATTTTTGTGTGTTCCCTTTATTTGTAATTTTCAGTAAGCCACACCTATTAGTGTCCTTGTTAGATGAACTCATATATATCTTCTGAAAAGAATGAAACTTGCTAAATACTATAAACCTGCTGAATTAAAATCCCAGACATAGCCACAAATGTGACAAAGTCTCCTTATCAACTGGTATTTGTAAAGATTGGCAAGAAACGCTTGAGATAGGAGCGGAAGCTTGGAAATCATCATAGTTGGAAGCTCTGAGAAAAAACACTTTTTTCTCTAATTTCACCCACAAGACATCTTGTGCATTTATGAATCAGCGCTTGAACAGAAAATTATTTTTAATGTCACTACACATCAGTACATAATGACTGATAAATCACTTTTTTATGTATAATTTATGTTTCTAAAACATGTCCTTTTTATACAGTTTGATTTTCCTTTATGCAGCCATGTCAAATCTCTTTGTATCAAATAGGTTCTACATTATTACATCAAGTGAAGTGAAAAATTGTGCTTTGAGCAATGATATCATCTGACCTGCACTTGTTTAGTAAGTGTCCTACATAATGTGTGCACCTCAAAATTACTTTCGAATTAATAGCTACAAATAAAGTAATGGGGTGAGTACAGTAATCTGCACATCACTGCACCTCTGCCACCACTACCACAACACGTATCGAAACACTCACTCATTTGAGTAATGAGCCGTTCAGCTGCTCCGGGCCTCCACCAGTAGGCACTCATTGGTCCAGTGTCTCTATTGCTTGCAGTCAGTAGCAAGAAGACCCTAGCGGGCAAGTGGTTCTTATATAGGCATCTGCCGGCAATCTTGCATGTGTTCTCTATTGCACTAAAGCTGTCATGCCATGGCTTAATACGAGTAAATAGTTATTTTCTTAAAACTGTCTTTTATTGCGTTCGGAATTAAAACAGTGTGCCTCACAGGGAAGCACATTATGCTTTCAGGCAATCTCATGGATTTCCTAGCCACAGTGACCACACACTGTAGTCAAACATTACACCTCAGTCACCTCCCTGCACCCTGCTCTTCCTACTACAACATTTTTGGCTTGAGCAGATTCAGGCAGTCGTTGTCCTATGTGATTGGTCATTGCACATTATAATTGTGTTTGTTTCTAGTTTCATTTGGGTTCTGGAGTTTATTTGTTTAGTGTATGCTGTATGATGCCTAACAGTATCAAAAGAAAATTTAAGAGATGACCTGTTGAAAAGTTTGATATCGTTTTTTTGGGGTGGGAATTACTATATGATATTAGTTGAGAGAAATGGTGCATTTGTTACTCACCTACTTCAAAACATATTAAAGGTGACCCACTTCTTTGTTGAAGTGAACAAAAGGATTGCTACAATTTTAAATATAAACAGGCACACAGTTGTAAAAATTGGCAAGAAAATATTTGAGACAGGAGTGGGTGCTTGAGAATCATCAAAGCTGGAAACTCTGAGGAAAAAAATATTGTATAGATTAGCAGAGTATTAACATAGATTCATTTGCTATACATGTTATATGCCAGCATGTTTAAGATAATTATTCAGTTACCCCGAAGGAAGCAGGTGTTTTGAAAGGTAGTTATGAATCATTATTTGCAACTTGTCGCAAACTGGACTTCCACTGTAGACATTTGTAGACATTTGGCTGAAGCTGCTGATGGAGACAGAGACATGGTGATGCACATTTTCAAGGCAGATCTGTGACATGAATTCAGTGAAATGGTGTAGCTTGATTAAACTGAAGTCAATTTTGACATATTTTCAAGCAGTACTGCACAAATAACGTAGCACTAGAAACAATGGCAGTGCATTCAGCTAGGGAAACAGACTTATGTTTGTGCATGCAGGCATCTATATTATACTGTCCTAAACTACCTCCTGGTTTTGAGAAGAAAGATAGGATATTGTGATAATAAATGAATCCTGATATGTCTACAAAGTGGTTTGCAGACTCAGTAAGATCAAATATGGAAAAACTGTCAACAGTTGTAATCTATAATACTTCATACTATTCTGTTGTTGTCATTAAGGTGCACACTGTGGGAAAGTGATAGGAGAGTATAATTGATTGACTTCAGCATTACATCCCAGTAAATCAGAATCTTAAAGAAGTGGGACTTCTGGAAATAAAATCCCCTAACAAACCACTATTCCAGAGATATGAAATTGTACTGACAAACTTTTGGGGATATAGTAAAGAGCATGCCACATTTTCACTGCCATTTAGCCCAATGGATTTGATCTAGGGCCAAATTAAAGGTTTGCTGTCTGAAATAATATGATGTTCACACTGTCGGCTGTTGAACCACTCACTGATAAAGCTGTTTGGACAGTCAGTTCTAAACATAGGAAGAAATCAGTCAGTTGCATGCAGTGCGTCATGTAGTGGGGGTGGCAGAGGGAGGGGGGGGGGACATAGCAGAATGAAGCTATTGTAAAAGTTAGTGCTGGAGATGATCATTTCATTAAATAGTGGTTGCAACAATTCAAGCATTTGCTATGGCATTAAGAGTGATTTCGGTGTAGTATTTCCATTGTTGTCACAGAAATAATACACAAACAGATTCAGCTGTATATCTGTAGTACACTGCTTACAATGGCAAGTGTCTCCATAGCAAAATTATAACTTAGTAAGTTTTGAAACTTTAATAAGAATGCAGTTATTAAAAATAGAGATCAGGTGAAGTTAAACACACCAGTTCAAGCTTTACCACTATTCTTTATTAGTATACAGGGTGAATCATGAAATATGCAAATATTTTAATACGTTATTCTAGAAGTAAAACTAAAGGAAAAAAGTTTGTATTAACATAGGTCCAGAAATGTTTAGTTACGTAGTTATGGCTAATCAAAGATTTTGCCTGAAATTTAGCAACTTTGCTAATATGAAGCCATTGCAAAATTTTATGAGGTTAAAGTAAAGCATGATTTCCATTTATTTTGTTGTTACTGATCTGGTGAGTCTAATAAAACATGCCCCAGGTGTATCTGCAGTAGTTTTCCAGAACATCCAGAGTAGCAAAGATTATTATAGAAGTAAATTTGTTTATTTTCCATTAAGAATGTAGAAATGTTTATTTCATTTTTGGCAAACGTTAGTGAGTTGTTTCAGTCATTTCTTAACATTGAAACGAGTTAGTTTTCTGTATTGTTCAGTGAAAGATCATAATAACAACAGAATATTTAAGTTACTACACATTTAAATGAATATTTTCCCCAGAAATGGATTGGTCATGGTGCTACACATCTGTGGCCACCCAGATCACCCGATTTCACACAAATGGATTTTTTTGTATGAGGGTGGATGAAAGACATAGTTTATCAGGACAGCTCACATTATGAATGCAATAGACAAAATTCATAATAATCCTGTGAAACTGAAACGAACAACAAAATCTGTTCGTACACATGAAGCTAAATGCATTGAACCCGGTGGAGACATTTTTGAACATATATTGAGACTGTATTATGAAATTGTATGTATGCTGCACAACTTCGTTAACAGGGAGCTTTGCTTTTTCCGGCTTAACATGAATTAATAAAAGCAGTTTATCTGACACATTCATACAGTTTCAGTTAACATTATTACCATCATTTTTCCAATTAAATTCTCTACAACTTGTGTTGAAAACTTTATGCAATTGTCTGGAATTTAAGATAGAAATTGGGCCAAGTAGTTTATGAAATTATATCTTTGCCTCTCTAGATGTTGTGGAAAACTGCCGCAGATACATGTCTGGGACATGTTTCATTAGATTCACCAGATCAATAACAACAAAATAAATGGAAATCATGCTTTACTTTAACCTCGTACAGTTTTGTGATGGCTTCATATTAGTGAATTTTGTAAATTTCAGGCAAAAACTTTTATTAGCCGTAACTCCATAACCAAACATTTGCTTACCTATGTTTATATGAACTTTTTTTCTTTAGTTTTACTTGTAGAATAACACGTTAAAATATTTACATATCTTCATGAGTCACCCTGTATACAAATTTTAATGTCTTGTTTGTTGTATTAAAAATAAGTAGATTAAAAAACTTCCCATGTCACCATCATTATTTAAAACCTATATAGATATTAGCCTTAGAACATGGTCTCACAAATGTAATAGTATGGGATTATAAATAAGAGATGGAGTTTATCTACATCATTTATTGTTTGCTGATGATCAAGTAGTCGTAGCACAAGATGGGGAGGATGCTAACTATATGTGCAATCAACTAGCAGTAGCATACAAAACTTGGGGTTTGAAGATTAATTACCAGAAAACAGCATACTTGACCAATGATTCAGATGAGCTATACATTGAAGGAAAGAAAATCAAAAAGATAAACACTTTCTGTTATTTGGGATCCTTATAGAAATCGAGGGAAAATCAGAGTCAGAAATCAATAAAAAAATTAGTAGTGGACGGAAGGTCATTGGGATGCTTGACTCAGTCTTATGGAGCAGGAATGTAATGAGCAGAACTAAACAATTAATATACAAATCCACATTAGAGAGTGTGGTTCTGTATGGAACGGAGACCTGGACAATTAACCTGAAGCACATTAAAAAATTACAAGCTCTAGAGATGGACTTCTGGAGAAGATTGGCAAGAATCTCCAGGAAAGAAAAGATAAGGAACACTGAAATAATAAGGAGAATGGAAATAAAAGAAAGAATATATGGTGTATGGGAATGAAGAAATTACAGTGGTATGGGCATGTACTACGAATGGAGGAAGCCTGAATATCAAAATTGATGCTGGAGTGGGAACCGGAGGGGAGAAGAAGAAGACGACGACCTATGACCACCTGGCTCCAAAATGTACAGCACACAGTGAGCAGAATGGGTGCAGAGGAAGAGGCACACAAGATCGAAACACCTGGAGGAATATTTTGAAAATATAGTTTAAGAACGTTTATTCTCTTATTTCCGAGCAAATTATTATGTTGGAGATAAGCCTCTGTAATGAGTAAAAGTTCAAAATAATAATAATAAATAAAAAACTTCATGAGAAGTTAATTGTTAACCTAGCTATTTGCTTCTCATGATAAAACCAAGTGATCATTTGCCAAGATCTTTCATTCATTAGTGGAGTATTATGTGTTTCATTCAGCTCATATTATTATTTGCTAGAGACATCTAATAGAGTTGTGGCTTCTAACTGATGGAAATATTGTTTGTTCTTGAGATTTTGTTTGCATAATGCATTCATCTAAACTGAAGGGATGTACCCAGTTTGGCGAAAGCTTGATAACATAGTCAGTTATACAAAGAATGAAAGACTAGTAGATTACAACCTTTGGGAGTACCAGTAAAGGTTCCAGAGAAATGTGGGGATATGTGAGACAATACTGACACTACAACTTATCTTCAGAGAGAGGCTGAAGAAAGATATATGTACTTTTGCAGCTGTTGTGGATTGGAGGCATCTACTTTGATCAAAATCTCGCTGCCACTGAAAAAGACTAATAGAGATTTCCTGGCAGGACATATGCGTGGGTTCTAGAGCAGCGCACACACAATGACAGTAACACAGAATAGTAAAATATGTTATCCAACATTGGTAATGTGTGTTACAGCAATTGTAGAATGCAAGTTTAGCCTACATGTCCTGCAGTGACTACAGTTCCGTGAATACTGACTAATAATGTTCTCGGGATTAAAGTCAGAAGAAAACTAATCTTCTTTCTTGATGTACTATTCTAAGAAGAACAGTTCCAAACTAACAGTATTCAATCAAATCTCTAGGCAGGTGACCTGTGTCCATATACGATAATTCTATACACTGTTCTGTTTCTACTAAGTACTAACCACTGTCTAACTATCGGGCACTGTTTCTGTCTCACATGACAACTTGAAGACATGACAAACATTCCACAGGAACTCACTAGCAAGTCTCGGACGACTTACAACTTACAACATGGAACTCATGCTTGTGCATGGTTACTTAAGTGTGAATGTCTTTTCTTGGTGGTGCTGTCACTCCATGGGGCATGATTCTTATGGACAGCATGAATAATTTGTGTGCAGCAATGTTTCTGCTGAGGGCAGACGTCCCTGACCATGGTACTTCTATTTGTTGCAAATTCTTCTTGTGTGGTATCTCTGTACACCACTGCAGCATTTGTAGATAGCTTTTGATGGTGTTGACAGGAATACACCCTTTGAAATTCTAAAGATAGCAGGAACAAAATAAAGGGAGTGAATGTGTACTAATTGTACAGAAATGAGATTGCAGTTATAGTGGTCAAAGGACATAACAGGAAGCAGTAGTTGAAAAGATGGGGAGACAGAGTTGCAGCGTATCTCCAATGTTATTCAATCTGTATTTTGAGCAAGTAGTAAAGGAAACCGAAGAGAAATTTGGAAAAAAAACAACAACCAGACAAAATAAAAACTTTGAGGTTTCCGATGACACTATAATTCTGTCAAAGATGGGTAAGCAGTTAGAAGACCAGTTGAGTGGAATCAGTAGTGTCTTGAACAGAGGTAAGAAGATGAACAGTAATAAAAGTAAAACAAGGGTAATGGACTATAGTCAGATTAAATCAGGCAATTCTGAGGGAATTATATTAGGAAATGAGACAGAGATGACATAAAACTGCAGACTGACAATAACAAGAAAAGTGTTTCTGAAAAAGAGATATTTGGAAACACTGAATATAAATTCAAATGGTAGAAAGTATTTTCTGAAGATATTTATGAAGAGTGTAGCCTATCTTGACCCTCCAGCAGCTGGAGAGGCATTCTAAACACACCTCAGAGAACCATGTCACCCACATCGACTCCAGAGACCCCTCACCTAAAGCCTGGTCAGTTTATATTGCCCATGTTTGTATCTATGGAGCACAATCCACACTGTTTTCTCAGCAGTCTCTCTCTCTGTCTGTCTGTCCTGCTTCATTAACAACCACCACTACCTCCCTACTCTGTAACTCCATCAGGAATGTAAAGCAGTGTGAGCTTTCTACATCTTCATCTATACACTCCACAAGCCATTGCACATTGCACAATGATGATCAGATCTTACCAGTATCATCTGTTTTCTTTTCTATCTCTTTTGTGTATGAGTGACATTTCTTAATTTCTGCTCTCTTATTCTTGCTATCCCTAAGCAAGATAGACGATGGTGGCAGTGTAATGGCCATATAGCCTTCTTCAAGTAGAAGTTTTCTAAATTTACCCAACAAGATTTTGCAGGAACTATGTTGTCTTCCTCCCTTGGCCAGTTTGAATTCCCTGAGCATTTCTGTTACACTGGAATAGTTCTCAAGAATTGGTTGCACAAATATGTTGAACACTCCTCCTCCTCCTCCTCTGCATCTACCTCTGCATCCCTGTATCTGTCCACCTCATCCTCCCACCTCTATATGTCTATCTTTTCCTCCCACTCTCTTTGCCCATTTCCTCCACTCTCTGACCATATCTTCTTCCCCCTTCCCTCTGCCCTCTGACCATATCCACATACCCCCTCTTTCTATCTACACCTCCCTCTCTTCTCCATCTACCCACTATCCCTCTACACCTTCCACCTGCCTCTTGCATCTCCCCCTCCTCCCTCTCCCTTTCAATTTCCTCCTCCTCTTCACTTTGTCCATCCTCTCCTCTGTCTATCTCAACCCGTCTCCAGCCATGCTGACCAGCCCCTGCAATACTGTTCAATAAATCAGGCCAATACTGCTCCCATAACATGCCTGTCATGGATGGCAGCCTACATGTTGGAGCCTGGAAAACTATTTCTTGTCCCCTTACATATAGACTGCCCTGCAAAGCAGGTTGATTTGGCAGGCTGCTACTATTCCCATACAACATGACTGTCATGCAGGGCAGCGTAGATGACGGGGGCTGAAAAATCATGTTTTGTCCATATCTTTCCCCCTATTGGAGCTAGGAGGTTATAAACCCTACACTGCTGATACTTGGGTAGCCTATTGGTTCTTTGGTTGAAATCAGGGAGGAGATCTCAGACATACACACATTCACTCTGCTTTATATACATAACAGATTAGTAATTTGAATAGAAAATAAACAG
Source organism: Schistocerca cancellata (assembly GCF_023864275.1). NCBI lineage: Eukaryota > Metazoa > Arthropoda > Insecta > Orthoptera > Acrididae > Schistocerca > Schistocerca cancellata. The sequence continues at coordinate 397,725,265 of NC_064631.1, forward strand.
TGATTGCAACAATAGACCATCGCCATTATGATAAAATGCAGACTGGTAGAGAGGCATATGAAGATTAAAATGATGGCTTACTACACGGTCGAAGTGTCACTCTTTTTTAAAGACAGTATACACAGCTGATGTTGAGATGTCTTAAATTTCATACTTTTGAAACAAAGAACACTTTTTAACGTAATTTACATTTACACTCTAAATAGGAGAGAATTAGCTAACTTGCCAGGTATGCATTGTTCACCCATGGACATGAACATGGACCATAAAAAGATGTTTCACGATTTACTCATATCATTAATTACAGTTATGTAGTAGTATATAGTTAATATGGAACATTGGTTTCATGTGATCTATTTTGTAGGGAAATCAATGTAGTCAATATCTTAACAATTGCTGTTTATGTTGTTCTAGCATATATACATAACATACTGTTCACCTCAATTTTTTATTTTTATTTTCAGTTCATATGACAACATTGCTGACTTTGGAAGTGCAACAAATCGGTACATCCGTCTTGATTCCCAAGAAAGTGTTCAATGGTTGTTTATCGAACCAAAGTATAACTTTTCAAAATGCCAACTTCTAAGAGGCAACAGTATTAACCTATATCTATAGAACTTTGCCTTTCTTACATCCATTAATGTTATAATTATGATTTATTGCTACAGTTTCGTTATGCCTGTTAAGGGAAAATCGAACATTAATAATGGATTGTGTACGTATATCAGTTATTATATACCTTGGCAGTAAGACATTACATGTGTTTCTAGTCCATCACAATAAATATTTGAGGTTAAATCTTGCCAGCAACATGGTCTGGTGGAACAGACATTGCAGTTGTAGAAATGGAGTAATGGTCCCACACTTTACAACTGTCTGTAGCATTCCTTCTGCAGTTATAAACACAGAATTAAAGAGATTATTTTTGTTGTACAGAATTAGCCAAAAGAACCTTGTACACAGTTTTTCAAAGCTTCTTTTTTCCTTTGTGTGTGTGTGTGTCTGTGTGTGTGTGTGTGTGTGTGAGAGAGAGAGAGAGAGAGAGAGAGAGAGAGAGAGAGAGAGAGGCGGGGGGGGGGGGGGGGGGGGCAAGGATGTCAAATTGATAAGTTACAATTGTAAAATGTGTTTCCATAATTGCTCCATGGGGAAAGCCATCACATTTTTTTTTCCAATGTTTGACACTCAAAGACTGAAATATTTAACTGATTGAATGTAACATCATTTGCTGTTAAAGTAGCAGTAAAGAATTAACTCGATATATATATATATTTTAAATTAATATTTTGACAGATATGTATAAGATGATGAAAAAAGCTGATGGATTTTTACTAGAAGATTTTCTCTCCTCATTTGCTAGTCATTTTCAGCTGCATTTGAATGATATTGTTCCTTAGCTATGGTGTAAGGAAAAGGCAAACACTACCCTGTACTTATCTTGTCTTCCACTGGAGGGTAATAGCTTTGTTACGGCAGTGATTATATGAATTTCACAATGTATCACCGATTTTTATGATAGAAGGAATCATAACTGTTTGTTACAAATTTTGATATTTGTAAGAAAATGTATACAGTAAATGGACTTTTGTGAGAGTGATTTTACTTTTTGATAGCCATTTGCTTTCTTCTCATGGATTTTATGCAGATCTCTACTTCATAGAAGTTTTAAAGCAGGCCTGTAAAAAACTTTGTTTGGTTGTGCTCCTCGGGATCTCCATAGTGTACATTCTTAGTTACTGGTTACAGAACATTTCTGGCAGTGATAAAATTTTAGAAATTCAAGCATTAAAATAATGAAGTTTGATGCATCTGTTATTTGTGGAACAATATGTAATACATCATGTTTCTAGATGAAATGAAACTGTTCAGTGTATATAATAATTAGAACAAAAGCACTGAGCACAGGAGAGGTCCAGGACAAGTTTAAGTACCTACCAATGTATTTCTGAAACAGACATTTTACCAAGAATATTCAGCTGCAGTAAACTGTCTGTAATTATATGTTAAGGAAAGAATGCAATTTTCTGTCAGGCGGTACCAAGTATAGGCTTCATCCTGTCATGATATAATCCCAGGAATGGAATGTATAAAAAAAATCTTTTGACATTGATTGATGAAAATTTCCTTAATAGGATGGTGGACAGTACATAATGGAACTGGAAACATAAATAGTCCTCTGGTATAGTGTGACATTGATACTTAAATCTCCTTACCGTTGTTTGCAATGATTTCAAACCATCTGCAACCAGTGTGATTTGGTAAATTAATCTCATTCATTAAGATAACCTGTCAGCATTCCACATTCCAGGTCATTGTTCAGATATCCATTGTATTCAGATATATTGTTGGCATTTGTCTTCACTCGATACCATATTACAGATGACAGATATTCGAGGCATGTGGTACTAAAACATTGCAGAAACTGACTGTTTTATGTTGGTCTATTGGACCCTTGAAGGTGGGTTTCCTGAACCTTGTTAACATAGATATTCATCTCTGTAACAAGTATTCATCTCGGTAACAAATGAATCTCTGCATGGAGACTTTGTTCTTCCATACTAAAATTTTATCTTTTGTACCCTTAAGATGACATGGACATGTCAGTATGTTGAGGAGATCATGTCCCAGTGTAGGAACCACCTCAAATGCGATCAGACTGAAATTTGAATCAAAATAGTAATGTGAATTTGCACAGTACTCTGTTTATGAGCAAGTCAATTACTTCATTATTTACCATTTTATTTTTTATTTCTGCAAGCTGCTACTGTTCCCTTGCCCCCCCCCCCCCCCCCCTGAACTATTTTTGTTGCTTTTGCCCAGCCCATGGCCAACAAATTCACCAAGGAAGGAAAGAAAATTTGGGTTCAAAATCTCGTCGGCTGTGAAGATCTTAGAAATATGTACAAGCTCAAATGGAACATGGATTGGTGGGAAATCACCCATGTGCATTTCAAAGCAACTAGCCTAGCATTTGTCTGAAGTGATCTGGAGAAACACTAAAAAATTAACTCTGTTCGAACAGGCCTTGGAAGGTCCAACAGGACCAACCAGCTGCCAGAAAATCAAAATCTAGATGTTTGGACAGCAGATTTGAACCAAATTCATTAAATATCCCTGTTGCTGCACATTTAAATGTATTCTATCCTTCAGTATACTAAACTAGGTTGAGCTTCAGCATATCCATTTCACCAAGCACTAGAATCCAAAATCGTATATCCAAACCCTATGCATGCTTGATACAATGTTTCTGAAGTCTTCCTGTTATTCCTCAGCCTTTTCTACTCCCACTTTTCTTTGTATGATGTTAAGAAGTGTATGCATTAACTGATTTATTTACTTACTTATCTTTGTTCAAAATCTGGGAATGTCATCCTTTTCAATCACTTTGTATTTTCTTTTTTGCTGTGAAAGTATTCCCATTTGCATGAGTTTTCAATTATCATTTCTTTTAACATACTTCTTTCTTCACTCCATTTCTTCATGTCTTCATTCTTTTATTTTTCATTGTTGTGTCAGCAAACCCTACAGTAACCACATTTTTTTCATTTTGTGATTATATTTTGCAATCCTAGAGTGTGACACAGCTGCAAGTTTGGTTGGTTCTATACAAATCACATTAACTTTGTGTTAATGACTTTGTGTAATATATTACTGGTACACTGGAAAACCTAGTGGTCTGAAGTGAAGATTGCCTTCGCATATTTGATTGCCACAGAGCTGGTAATGTGGTAGCTACTTCTATCACACTTATAATTCATTTAAGCGTTCATTTCAACTACTCAGTAATATATTCATTATCACTCTGTTATTTACATTGTTTGTGACTCCCGTATGCTGACATCAGTTATTCATATCTAATAATATTGCATGAGAATTATCAGTTTTAAAAGTTTTATTTGTATCCTCTGAATATTTTGGATTTACACTTTCTCTTATGTCATTGGTTATGTTCCCTCTGCATATGACATCAGCAGTGTTCATGTACACTGGATTAAATTTTTGTGGGGAAAAAATATTTTTCATAGCTTCCTAGATGAAACACAAGTATTTCGAGAACAATAATTAGTTTACCAACAATGACCTGCCATAATGGTTATGTTTATGTGTGACATTAATGAAACTGATAATCACAGGTTACTGAACTGATCATGCTGTATATTTTGTAGTTCATTTTCCTCGCATGACCCATGGTAAATTATACAAGAGTTATGTTGTGATCATATGAAGTAAATAGTAGGTTTATTGTTTAAGTGTAGGTTTATTGTTGTGATCTGTAAATGACATATGTGAATTGCAACTGACCATACAGGTTTTATCAACAGAGGGTAAACCAGTTGTTAATAACCACAGAAAATAATCCAGTGGAAATACTGTTCAATTCATCTACACACTGCCTAGTGAGCCACACATGTTTAAATTTGATGCAAGAGACTGGCTGAATACACAGAATACCCTAATGAGGTACTGTACACCAGTTGATAAAAGTTTTCTCCCTTGTATCATCAAGAAATGCTATTAACACATACTAAGAGAAGACAGATACTTGCCTCTTACAGCTATAGCCTTGCAAAAATCACAAGTGAGCAGAAAACAAATCTCCACTTCCATCTCTGCACCTACTCTTACAAGCAACTGTTACAGCTGCATGATATCGAAGAGTTGTACACGTGTGATATTCTGATGCCATGGAGATTAGTCGGAAGAGAGAAAGGAAATGCACAGAGGTCAGTTATTGCAGAGTTAAGTTCCACTAACTTCATTATCGCTCATTGAAGAATTAGACTTACATACTATGCCAAAAATGTTCTATAAAAATGAATGTAGACACTGCTGTTTCATGACATACGCTTAGTCATCAGCTGTATGTTGTTAATTGAAATGATTATTATTATAACTTAAACAATTATGCATGGAATGAGAAATAATTCTGCCAATAATCTAGCTGTTTGCGACCCTTTATGTTAAACTTAAAAACTTGGCAATAGCTTGTATTACTTATTTTTAAAAAAGCTAATACATGAACACTATGGTGTTAATTTTCCATTGCTATGTATTTTTTGTGAGTGATCATGCACTTAGACTCTGTTTTATGTGATGTTACAGATTTTTATTTGTCTTTTAATTTTGCACCACTTGGAAGGAATATTTTTTACAGCATGTGATAAGTGATACCTGCTTCAGATTGAGATTACATTTTATTTCTTGAGACAATTGTTTTGGAAGGAGTTATAATTGCTTTATTTATTGAAGCAAGTATAGTTGATATTCAGTATTTTCTTCTGGACAACTTGAGATATTTTTCAAAAATTATTGTATATTTTTATATGTTTCTTTTGTTATTAAATACTCTTTATTTTGCATTCCTTATGCACGTGATATCTACTAGTTCTAGCATTTTTCTTTGCTTTATGCTATTATATCACACATGCTTTCAGAACAAACTTTGCTGACATATTTTTAATGTATGTGAAACATTTTGTTGCCATGGACACTGTTCTGTTAATTTTGTTATTCTTGGGTAATAAAGATCTTGTTGATGTACTGTTTTCGTAATCAGTTATGAAAACCAGTTCTGAACTGCAAGGATATTCCTTTGAACAGATCCTGAGTTCCCATGAATATTTCCCATGAGATTGCAAGTATTGAAGGGGAAAAAATCTCAAATATGAGTACTGTATTCATATTATTTAAGTATCCTTGTGATGGAGAAATGGCAACAGAGATGCATATGGTGTTGGTACAAATGTACAGTAACTCCTTGACTGATTCAAATTCTTTCAGAACAAGAAGAAGTCAATGAAGTAACATCAGCACTGCAAAAAGTTAACCCTAGCAATATAAAGATATTTTCAATAATGTATGCAACCTATGGAGAAAAAGGGGGGGAATAATTTATCGCTAAAAAAGTACAAGTTTTGACTTTTATTAAAAACATATTTCTTAAAGAGATACTGATGTGTATGTATGGTATAGAACCTGAAAATATTTACTATGACATTTTTGTGAAAAGTCACACTTCCTACAAATGGGGGATGGGGCACTTTGACTACCTCAATTATAAATTTTTTGATTAAATTTAACTAAAAAAAATTAAAACAATTATAAAATCAGGTACAAGGATTCATAGAAAAAAACAAAAATTTTTTTTCAAAATTTTCAAATATAGTCACATGAGTAGATTACAGTATTTAAGATAGACACTGAGGATAAATATTAACTTATAGACAGAACTACAATGTTTTTATTTTCAGTAGAACTATCTGATTTCATAAGGGATACATCTTTTGCACACATATACATATGACCTTCAGGTAATTTACAGTTGTGTTTAGGCTCAAAGTTTTCATTTACCTTTCACAGATATGCAGTGTGTCCTATATCAGACGTACACCAGCTACAAACATCCAGACAATAGCCAAACTCTCCCCATATAATTGTGAGCACAACAAGAGTTACTGCATTTGCTGCTGTTGCTATGCCACATTGCAGTTCATTCAAAGTTGTTGGAAGGGGATGCACATGGATGGAGTCTTCACATCATCTCCCCCCCCCCCTCCCCCCCCAAAAAATAGACCATGACATTAGGTGATCTTTGAGGCCAATGACGCAATGGGAGGTCCATACATCCCTTACAGGCTATCCTTCTGCCCCTTATGGCCATTCAATTGTTGAGGTAGCTCATTGTTAATAAATGCTTTTATTTGCAGAAGCCAGTATGGCAGTACTCTGCCCCCATTAAAAATTAAATTTTTAGCATGTTCTTACTAGTGTGGAAACTCGATCATCAATATATCCTATCACATGATTACTGTAACCCTCTTTTCCACAAAAAAATATGGGCCATAGCTTCTTGGGGAACTGCAAAACACATGAAGCTTTGGGGAATCCATCTCATGCCTGACTGACTGTGAGACTCTTGTGTTCCCTGTGCTTTTACATTGTGTCTGTTCACTTTTAGATTAAAGGGAACTTAGCCTCATTACTGAACAATAGATATAAAATGAAATTGTTTTTTCCATACCCACACCCATAATAGTTTGAAAACATCCCACCATTGTTGTTTACATTGAAGGGCTTGTAGCAGTCAAATCCTGCATGGTCTGAAACACAGACATCAGACCACGAGACAGACACATGAGGAGTGTCTAACTCTAGGCTGGCATAAGTACTCCTCTGTGAGCTACATGCAAAACTCTATTTAATGTGATTTATGTCTTATATGAGACACACGGTGACTTTTGAACTGTTGGGGGTGCAGTGCCATACTCGCAATGAGAATTAAACCACAAAGTTGTAACTGGATTGCAACTATTGGAACAGAGAACGCAAAATGCCTTCTATTAATGTGGTATTGCCATCCCAGTTTGACACACATTGGGTAATTTACAAATGAATGAGCTAGCTGCACCTTTATCTTATAAAGTATATAGATATCCCTAATAGCAATGACATGAATCAGTAACTTACATCTGGGGTCAAGGTAAACTTTTAGTTTGGTTCAAATTAATGATATGAAGATAATAGAGGGAAACATTCCATGTGGGAAAAATATATCTAAAAACAAAGATGATGAGACTTACCAAACAAAAGCGCTGGCAGGTCGATAGACACACAAACAAACACAAACATACACACAAAATTCAAGCTTTCGCAACAAACGGTTGCTTCGTCAGGAAAGAGGGAAGGAAAGGGAAAGACGAAAGGATGTGGGTTTTAAGGGAGAGGGTAAGGAGTCATTCCAATCCTGGGAGTGGAAAGACTTACTTTAGGGGGGAAAAAGGACAGGTATACACTCGCACACACACACATGTCCATCCGCACATACACAGCAACAAGCAGACATTTGTAAGGGCAAAGACACACTCTTTGCCCTCCCAAAGCCTTAATTGTCTTGTCTGTTTCAGGTTCCTTAATATTTTCATGAACTCAACCCTGGATGAAGAAACCCTATCCTCATTCCTAAACAGCCTCAACACTTTGTCTCCCATTCACTTCATCTGGTCCTCGACAGCCCAAGTGCCACCTTCCTCAACACTGACTTCCACCTCCATGATAGTTCCATTTCCGTACATATCAGGCCCATTCACTATCAACAGTACCTGCATTTTGACAGCTGTCATTGCTTCTGCATCAAAATATTGCTCCCATATAACCTGGCCACCTTTGAATGGCATATCTGCAGTGAAGAATTCCCTTGCACAGAGTGCTGAAGGCCTTCGTAGACAGGCACTATATCCAAAAACTAGTTCGCAAACAGATTTCCCATGTCATATCCTCACACAACCCTAACCTTCCTGCCACCTCCCAAGAACGAACTGCAAAGAAGCACCCCGCTCGTCACCCAGTATCATCATCATCCCAGATTGGAGTAACTGAATCATACCCTTCACCAGTGCTTCAACTATCATACATTATGCCCAGAAACAAGAGATATCCCATCCATGATCCTTCCCACAATCTTTCCCACTCCTCATAAAGTGGTATCTGCCACCCACCCAACCTACACAACATCCCGTTTCATCCGTATGCCACTTTCATTCCCAACCCTTCGTCAGAGGTGTCTCATTCCAGTGGAAGACCCAGGTACTAGACCTCTCTGATTCACCCACCTAGCACATCCTATTCTAGTCCTGTCATAGGCTTATTCTATCCTTTAAGAGGCAAGGCAACTGGTGAAAACAGCCACATCATGTACCAGCTCTGCTGCAATTTCTGCGCACCGCTTTATGTAACAACACCAGCCAGCTGCCTCCCAGAATGAATGTCCGCAACAAAATTGTAGCCAATAGCAGAATTGAGCATCACATGCTCAAGTCTAATGGCTGCTTCATAACCCATGTCATTTGGATCCTTCAACCCAGCACCAGCTTTTCTGAACTATGTAAACAGGAGTTATCCTTGCAACCCATCCATCATTCATGTAATCCTTCTGGCCTCAAACTCTATAAATGCACTGCACCCACACCCTGTTCCAAATGGTCTCCCCTTCCTCTGACCCATCACCCCTTCCCAATCTGCTCCTCCATGCATCATCATCATGTTCTGGGCAAACTCACTGGCTGCAGTGTCCATGTGTCCCATTCCTATCCCATGCATCTGATGCCACTCCCTCCCTCATTCTTATTGCACACCCTTGCTGCCTCCCTCTGAGCTGTCAGCCAGCCTTCCCCAACCTTTCCTTCTGCCTACATTCTCACTCTAGCCATCCCGCCCAACATAACATCCTACCCCAATCTAGCTGCCAAGCTGCTGTCTCAGCATTGTGTATTGAGAAAGCACAATGTAGAGAGAGCACGTGTGTGTGTGTGTGTGTGTGTGTGTGTGTGTGTGTGTGTGTGTGTTCTTTATTTACAACAAATATTTGTCATTAAAAACGGTAATTCTTCTGCCTATGTTGGCATTTCCAGCAGAGTATCAAATTCAGTATGCTAAATTGATAGCTCCAGCCTTCAGCTATCTTAGAATTAATGAACAATTGAAGGGATGTTTCCTGTCAGAGTTGTACATACAACAATACATATGACTGTAAGCATGTAGATAAGTAAGTCATGTTTAACTGCATACACATTTCAGTCAGTTTAGGAAAAAGTGGAATACAACAGATTTTTGCTTATTTATCACAGTGCAACATGTCCATGGCATCTAAGTTTCTCCATAGAGCGTTGCATATAATCTCAGAAAGAAGTCCTGGGAGATAAAAAAAAAAAAAAAAAATTATTATCAATATAGGCAACCTCGCTAAGGCCTTTCATTGTGTAGACTGTCCATTTCTACCTCAGTGAACATTCATTGATTCACTGTTTTCTGTGGATCCCATTTGTTCAGGAAAGTGGAACAAGCTGTGGTCTCCTAAGTCAAGCTGAACATCTGCTGTTTATCTGCTATTGGTAGCTAATTATTTACTGGAAAGCAACTATAGTTTCAAAGAAAACAGTTACCTGTATCTGTAAATACTGAGTCATGTTTACAGCACATTTCTACTTGACATGCAGCCTTACAATGAACATCGCCGCTTGTCATACAGCTACCAGAATTTTTCAATCCTTGAGGCCAAATATTCAGATAATTTATAAAAGAGAAACTATTGAGGCATGTATTACCAATTTCTTGCTTAATGTTACATTGTAACTTGCACCAGAGTAGATTACTCCACTCTGAACCATAGACGAGGAGGCAATATTGATTTCTATACTTGTATTTTCAGTAACAAAAATGACATTAAGGAATAAGTATATAGCAAAGTAAGTTTAAGAATTCTGCAAGCTGTGTAGTTATCTACTGTACACATTCTTTGACATAACTGACTCGGACAGCAAGATGGAGTTACCACAACTCTCCAGAATCAATCCATACTTGATGCCTGCACCACCAATGGTGCTGTGAGCTTCGAGGGGTCACTGCAAGACAAATTCTGGAATGAAGCCATGTCCTTGAGACAATCACAGCATCATCTAGTGGGATCCTGTGGCTCACCTGCCTGATATATAAGTGGGCACTCCGCCAGGAATGGCAATTCTTGTTGGTGCTCTGTGTGATCTGCATATTACACCTGCCACCTAGTGATGACAACCACCACCTTGGACCTAGACTACTCTTTAACTATGTGACTCTGAACATCTTGTTCACTGTTTGTCTCTCCAGCAAATGTGGAATAAAAACTATCAGTAAGTATAAACCTTAACATAGTTCTTAATGTGTGCTTCTGATGATTAAACTTTTCATTTATTTTAGGAGCATTGCACCAGGAGATAATTCCATGAGACAACAAGGAGTAAAAATATACAAAATAAACCAACACTCTTGTCCTTAGCTCAACACAATGAGAGCTGCTTTTAAAGACAAAACATGCCAAAACACGCTTCTTGATAGTTTGTCTATGTGTCAACTCCAATTTAACTTGATATCAAACTGAACCTCCAGGAATTTTACATGGAATGTTTAATTCAGTGTATGATCCCTCATGTCTTCTTCTGGTGCCAGTAATAACAACAATGTGCTAGTAAATCAGTTTGGCTTGTTTGAAATCACATACTATAAACCTGATAAATCAAGACTTCAACTTTTGCTATGAGACATTTGTCAGTGTATTCAGCTCTCATTTTATTTTTAGTTGGTAAGGCTGAGTTTGGAGCATTTATTAATATGCTTGCATCATCAGCAAATGTTGCAGTTTTTTAATTGCTCTTTGAAGTCTGTAGAAGATGTTAAGATTTCTGATGTCAAGAACAGGAGTGTGACCAGATCCAATCCCTGTGGGACTTAAAAAAGGGATATTCCCACATTCTGATGCAAGTTTCTTTCCTGCAACACATTAAAATAACGGACCTGAATGGAAAGCAAATTGAACAAATCGTTATCACAACTCTTACTTCATTGAGAGCCAGCCACATCTGTTTTGTATATCATGTTATTACACTAATTGTATCTTATATAACCACTCTAAATTAGACAAAGAACAAGATAATCATGTCAGAAATGCAAAAAAGCAGTGATCTTCACCTACTGGATAATGTAATATGTAAATGATTATGAAGTAATAACATATCAAACCCATAAAACACAGTTAATTCATAGGAACATCTAAAATTGTATTCTGTTTTAATCAACATCTAATGAAAATGTGTTACACCTAGTTGCTCCTTTTTATCAATATACATAGAGCATTGTTTATAATAATAAAGGACTATTGTTATCCATATTCATAAGCACAAAGTTTACCGATATTTAATGTAATTGTGTGAGTTTAATCAAGTAACAAAATCCAACATACGTCAACAAATCATCAAAGAATACTTTCTGTGTAAAATACAAAATTACTGCAAATGTTAACTGAAAGCTCTGTAAAAATGTCTATTGAAAACATGGTAGGAACACCATACTTAATTTTTTTATTGTGTAATTAATGACATTGTCAAAGTCGTTGTTTAAACTGCAAATCTGATGTAAATTCAAATTTATCATCGTTTCCTGGCTAATTTGTATTTGTGAATGTCAACAATGGTGCAATTGCTTGAAAATGTATATAAGGATGTGAGTTGGGGAATTCTAGGTTCACTGTTGAGCTGTTATTTACGATGGACCAACTCTTTGCACTGAGTAATAAAATGTCTTAAAAAAAACATATAAAAGTGTACCTGTTATTTCAAGTCGTGTTGCACGCTGAGGGTAATTCTACCAATCCTAAACTTGCCAAGATCACCAGGACATGAATAAGAAGAAGTTAAGTATATTTTTACACCACTGATCTGATCTGAATAATTTTGATGAGACTCATTTGCAGCAAGTTCATATCAACCCACTCCTAATAAGTTTTTAAGAAGAATTTTCACCATGAGTATTGTCTACCTCCGTAGCATAGCGGTAGCGTTTCCGCCTATCACGCAGGGGGCCTGGGTTCGATTCCCGGCAGGGGACTGGGTGTTGTGTGTCCTTCTTCATCATTTTCATTATCATTGACCCACAAGTCACCAAAGTGGCATCAACTAAAAAGGACTTGCAATACGGCAACCGAACTCCACCACATGGGGCCTCCCGGCCAACAATGCCATATGCTCATTTCCATTTCCATCGTGAGTATTTATAAATTCAAACCACGACTGTCTAGCAAAATGCTGGAGTGAAACTAAGAGACTAAAAATTGAATTTTGGAGCCAAAATTATACATGTGATTATCAATATCGTGGACTCCAACAACCAAGATAAGTACTTTATAAATTTATATCATTTTCTTTGCTTTGCCCAATGTTTTTAGGTCATGAGAAGAACTTTTTGTTTATTTTTGTTCGTTTGTAATTTATTAAAAATCAGTGACCTTGGTGAAGTTGTTTAAGAGAAACAGGAAATAGATAAGAATGTAGACTCAGAACAAGACAGTAATGACATGCAGTCTTTAGTGAACAGTTGATGGAAGTCATGAAGAGGGAGCTGTAGGCAGAGACTTAAGTAGTGATTTCTCTCCTTTTAGTGGGTTTTGACAACTAGGAACTGTTAGGCAGAAACAGCAATTTATTTAAACAGCACACATAATTCTTAGGGGAAAAGTTTGGGCAAACAGGACGAGCACATAAAAGAAAATATTGAAAAACAGAGCAACATTCTTGAAGTGCTAAGGAAGGTCCGAGGGGATAAGGTTTACAATATAAGCAGACATGTAAAAGAAGTGAAAGACCACCTGACCAACACAAACATGCAGGTCAACAACTTTAAGGACTAATCAGTTTCAAAATGTATGTCAGTATTGAGCAAAAGTTTTGAGTTAATGCATAGGATTATTAAAAATAAAAGGAAAATATTTGAAGAAGAATTAATTAAATGAAAAGAGTCTGTCGGTGGGAAGCTGGTAGATGTAGGCAGTAAAATAGGAGGGGAAATGAACAAAATTCACCACAAAGTCACCAATGCAAGCAGTAATGTTGATGCATGTCAAAGTAGCATACCAGATATAGTAATAAACTGTTTGAATTACAAGAGAGCTTAGTTACTAAGAGTATTGTTAGTATTTGTGGCAATGTATAGGAAAATGTAAATATGAAAATTTTCCAGGAGGCATTAAATTAAATTCTGTTGGTTTTATTTACCAGTGTAAAGATTGTATCTGGAGTACCTGAAGCCTTTAAAATCAAATTTGTGAATAGTTTTTGGATGAAGAAGCATTACCTTTATTTATATTAGCTTAGATATGACTTTCAATGAGTTTGAAATATGTTTTTAAAAGAGTTTGGGTCAGATACTAAGCAACCTAGAATAAAAAGTGAATTCATAAATGGGTGTAATTTGAGATAAGGTAGTGGCTGGATGAGAAATTTCGGTAAACAATAGTTAAAAACATTCAAACATTTGGATAAGCAACTTGAAGAATGGATTCAGATTAATGGTTTAAACAGTAGGTTAATGAACAAAGTCCTGTGGAGATTAATATATGGATCAGACGTTTCTATTGAACAGTTTCTAAGTTATGTAGACAAATTAGACAAGGCATGGGAGAGAAATGAAAGACAAAGAGACAGACAAAGGGAATATGGTCACTGCTAGGATAGGGGTGGTCTCAAAATTATCATGGGCAAAGATATAGGACAAGAGAGCGAGGAAATCATAGAAATGATTATCAGTGGACTTATAATGGGAGTGAAAACTTTTGGAATGACAGGAATAGAAATGAAAATAAGGAAGATAAATAGAGAGGTAGAACATGGGAAGAAAATAACAGGGCAAAAGATAGAAGGAATGATTAGGGAAACTGAGGGGCATACCACTGGGAGCCTGCCAGTTTATGACAAGAAAAATGCACAGAAATTAAGTTAATAGTTGCAGAAGAGGAGGAAGAAATTATTTGTAAACAAGATTCCACCAAGGAAGAAATGGGAGAACATGTCAGACTAACAGAATTAATTTTGACAAGAAACTCTGGGAAGCCATACCAAGTGAAATGAAAGACGAAAAAGGCAAAAATCAGAATATTGAAATAGAACTGGATGAGAATGTTTTGACAAACCTTTTTGATGAATCTAGTAGGCAATCTGTGTCAGCAGGAGAGAGAGTAACAATAATTACAATGAATATCCTGAGCTTGAATGTGTTGAAACTGAGGATCATGTACTGAATGGGGAAGAAAGCAAATAGTTGGTAGTTGTGAGGAGCATATTGAGATTATTAGTGTTGTTTCTACTGAGGATAATGAAGAGATGTAGACAGACAGTTGCGTTATAGATGGCAGTGTCAGTAGTGACATTTCTGATTCTGAAGAATAGGAAGGTGCTTTCCTTTGTGAAGAATTAGATTGGATGATTTATGATGAAGTTAAGAAGGAATAAACAGTAAGAAATGCTACTGGAGACACAACCATATGAGGTAGGGAAAAACGAAAGAATGCTATGGAAGTTCACCATATTCAGGTCACACCTGTAGACACCAGTGAAATAATGTCCACTGGTAATGATGTAAAAAGCAAAGTGAACTTATTGAACATAAGATACTGAAGGTAACATGGGAGCATTTTAATTATATGGGAAGTGGTAGTCAGATACATGGTATATGAAAGAGCTTTATCAGGTTGTGCATCTAGAATGGGTGTTGGATGGATTTTAAAACAAATAACAAATTAACAGGCTGTAATGTTCTTTTGGTGCTTTGCAACTGTTCATAGAAGTAGAGTTAAAGAAGAACGGAAAGATATGGAATTTAAGGAAACAGGAAATGATTTGTTAGATGAAGCTGAGAATAAAGGTCAAAGTGATGTGCAAGGGAGACCATACATTTGTGTATAAAATGAAATGCCTGGTTGACTCTGGAAGTCCTATAATTGGAATCTCAGGAAAGTTAAGGGATAGAGTGTGGAAAATTTTGTTGAGTTTCCGGTAACTGGGATTAAATACAAAGGCGTATTGTACTGTATTTATATTCATCTTAGCATAGAGATAGAGATCTTTTGGTTTGGGTGGATAGCAATGTGCGGCTGTTTGCTGATGCTGCTGTGGTGTACGGGAAGGTGTCATTGTTGAGTGACTGTAGGAGGATACAAGATGACTTGGACAGGATTTGTAATTGGTGTAAAGAATGGCTTATGATATACATAGTTACATAATGTCTAACTAATTTTTTGTTGAACACATTATTAAACTGTTTTTCTCATGATATACAGTACTAACTCTAAATATAGATAAATGTAAATTAATGCAGATGAATAGGAAAAAGAATCCCGTAACGTTTGAATACTCCATTAATAGTGTAGCTCTTGACACAGTCACGTCGATTAAATATTTGGGTGTAACATTGCAGAGCGATATGAAGTGGGACAAACATATAATTGCAGTTGTGGGGAAGGCGGATAGTCATCTTCGGTTCATTGGTAGAATTTTGGGAAGATGTGGTTCATCTGTAAAGGAGACCGCATATAAAATTAATACGACCTATTCTTGAGTACTGCTTGAGTGTTTGGGATCCCTATCAGGTCGGATTGAGGGAGGACATAGAAGCAATTCAGAAACAGGCTACTAGATTTGTTACTGGTAGGTTTGATCATCATGTGAGTGTTACGGAAATGCTTCAGGAACTCGGGTGAGAGTCTCTGGAGGAAAGGAGGCGTTCTTTTCGTGAATCGCTACTGAGGAAATTTAGAGAACCGGCATTTGAGGCTGACTGCAGTACAATTTTACTGCCGCAAACTTATATTTCACGGAAAGACCACAAAGATAAGATAAGAGAGATTAAGGCTCATACAGAGGCATATAGGCAGTCATTTTTCCCTTGTTCTGTTTGGGAGTGGAACAGGGAGAGAAGATGCTAGTTGCAGTACGAGGTACCCTCCGCCACGCACCGTATGGTGGATTGTGGAGTATGTATGTAGATGTAGATGTAGATGAGGCATGTCAGTTTTTGGCTTATGATATACATAGTTACATAATGTCTTACTAATTTTTTGTTGAACACATTATTACACTGTTTTTCTCATGATATACAGTACTTAGTGTCTAAAATGTCAGACATTATTTTATTTGGGGAGATATAGTAAGTTGGTGAAAAAGCAAGTTTTATCATCATCTTTTGTATGAGGTTGCTTAGTGATAGAGGACCTGAATGAAAATTTGTTTTTGGCCATGTACTGGATTGTAAAAGTAAAAGTTGACTTCAATTGGGGTGACATGATGTTATTATTCACAGATCCAAAAAGTGAAATTTGCTCTGAAACAAATATAGTAATTATAAATAACAATAACAGTAGTAACCAAATCAGGTTGGTTGCATAGTTGGATGAAAGGGGTTATTATGTGGAACGTGAGAGTCTTATGATGATGATATGGTAAATGAATCATATAGTCAATTGATAGCACATATTTATAGAGAGTCGATTGGGGGGGAGAGGGAAAGGGAGGGGGGCACTCTCTGCTATGTGTCATGCATGTGGAAAATGCAAGGGCCCAAACTATGTGATATTTACTTCCACAATTTCATGTTTCTGATGTCATATTTTCTCATACTGATCTTTGTGTCAGTCTTATGCAAATGTTTCCACTAATAGTTATGTATATATCTATCTTACATGTTCAGTTGTGCATAAACTACTAAGAGTACAAAGTGGGATAAAGCAATACCAGAGTAAGTTTGGAAAAGATAAGAATAAAATATTTACTTATTTTTTAAAACTACACGGAGAAATTCTATGTATGAAAGTTTGTATCATTTGATGTTATTTGTTATACTTATGAAACCTCGCACATATGTCATATCATGATTAACCAAGTGTTCAACTTCTTTTGTAAATGTTGGAAATCTAATGCATTTGGAGAGCTCCACCCATAAAAATAGTTGTTACATACACAAGATGTTTTTGATGTCAAGTTCTTTATGTTTTTTAGAGTCATGAAGTAGTTATAATGAGTCTACTGGTAATTGGTGAGTTGAGTTGGTGCAAAACAACAAAAATGCAGAAAGTAATACGCAAATAAATGTGAAAGGTCATTCTCACTTTAGTGGATGTGTTGTTGTTCTACCTAAGAACATTGTAATTTGTTGCTCAAACAGTACACCCACATGGAAAACAAGATACAAGACAATTAGCAATACACAGGTGGCTGGTGGGGACTAGCAAGCTGGTCCATATAGACATTAATTCCAACAGGGGCACAGACGGCAGGCTGCACATGCAACTGCTGTCATATTAGCAGGCCTGTTGGCCACCAGTGGCCAAATCAAGCACAAACTTCACATACAAACTGTGAAACGGTGCGCACACAAAATAGTTACAGCACTCCTCTTTCTTTGTGCAGAAGTGAGCACTGTGCTCACCTTCATTTTTCTGTGGACAAAATGGTGTGGCAAGTCATGCAACATGGTGTGACCAGTGTGTAGGTTCAGAAGTGATATGAGCAAGGATAGGTGTGGCACCGCATCCCTGTGAGAGACCACACAGTTGAACAGGTGATGCTGGCACAGCTTTTGTTTCCACATCTGAGTCTAAACCCAGGGTGGTGGCAGTGGAATAGGTGGCACCGGCCATGATGGAAGCAGCAGTGGCAGAGTGTCAGCTACAACATCACAGAAGCTGGTGTCCCTTCGTGGCCACTGACCACTGAAGGGGGCATCCACAGCAGAGGAGACAATTGCAAAAAATGTCAGCAATGGTGGCAGAAGTGAGGGCACTGGCCATGGTGTAGAAAATGGCCCAGCTGATGGAGGATGCAGTGGCAGCAGATCCACTCTCGGCACGCTGCTGCCCATTAAATGTCATAGCTGGTTGATATATTGTGATGCTCTCCCCTCAGCCTGGTGGACAACACAAAGACGTTGGCCAAGGGTACTCTCAATTACTACCAGCTCCCATTTCAGCCAGAGGTCAAATTCATGTACCAGGCTGGAGACATTGTGCTGCCAGTGCCTGTGGATTGCATGGTGCTGGCCAAAGCAGATGTAGCAGAATCCAAGGCTGATAACCATGCGACAACTCTGTTGCACTTTTATCATCATCAGGGAAGAAACTTTAAGAACTGAGGAACTGGTCAATAGCTACTTCCTGTGACACATCCAAAATGTATTTTTTCATCTGAGCCTTAAGTGTTTGTACTAGTTATTCTGTTTTCCCATTCAACTGAGGGTGAAAAAATGAGGTGTGGCATGACGAACACCACTTATTTTATAAAAATCTTAAAACATGTGCGGAGGACCTTCCATTGCAAAAATTTTTGACAAAGCTCGAACAGTTGCCACCGCAGAAGTAGACAGACAATGCACCACATATGGAAACTTAGAGGAAGCATAAATTGCAATAAGGTAGTAGAATTTAAAAAAAAAAGTCCTGCAAAACAGACATGAATTTCTTCCCAAGGCTGCTGTGGACAAAGAAGCATGGGGAGCCACATGATGGATGGCATACTGTGGGCAGGCTTCTACAACTTATGCTATTTCCCCATCAATGCCTGGACAAAAAATATGTCTGTGTGCTAACACTTTTGTATGTGACACACCCAGTGGTCAACATGTAATAAATGCATAATCTAACGCCAAAGGGAGGACAGGACTACAACCCATGGAGTGGTGTCCTCTGTAGCTCATAGCAGCATTCTATCCCAAACAGAAAGGTGATTCTGTAATGCAAAATAATTTCACAGAGGATTATAAGCACAGCCCAGAGGTTTGTCTAGCCAGCTGTGTTGTATGAAAGAAACAGCTTTACTTAAAACAGATCTGCAGCTACTTTCACTGCAATTTTAGTGCTGCTAATAGGGAAACCATCAGCAACATTTTGAGCTTGCACCTCTAATTGAAAATAAAAGTAATTCCTCTTTATCAAACTCAGGATCCGGATCAATAGGCAAACGCTATAAGGCATCAGCATTTGCATGTTGTGCTGTAGGTTGAAAATCTGTCTCATAATTGTACGAGGGTAATCCCAAAAGTAAGGTCTCCTATTTTTTTATAAGTACATAGACCTGTTTATTTCTACAATGGTTTACATCAGTTTACAGCTTGAACATTTAGCTATTTTTTGACATAATCACCATTTCTGTCAATGCATTTTTGTAGACGCTGTGGCAGTTTTTGTATGCCCATGTCATACCAGCTCGCTGCCATGCTGTTCAGAAAGTTATGAACCTCTTCTTTCACCTTGTCATCGGAGCTGAATCTCTGGGACCACAATTAACGCTGACAGGTACTGTGAGACTCTGAAAAAACTCAAACGGGCAATTCAAAACCGGAGAAGAGGAATGTTGAACAAGGGCGTACACATTCTCCATGACAACATTCGCCCACACATCACTCAACAAACAGTTGCTCTCCTGCAACAGTTTCAGTGGAAGGAAGAGGTTCATAACTTTCTGAACAGCATGGTGGTGAGTTGGTATGACATGTGCATACAAAAACTGCCACAGCATCTAAAAAAATGCATCGACAGAAATGGTGATTATGTCAAAAAATAGCTAAATGTTCAAGCTGTAAAGTGGTATAAACCAATGTAGAAATAAGCAGGTCTATGTACTTATAAAAAAATAGGAGACCTTACTTTTGGGATTACCCTCGTATCATGACATGAAAAAACCCCATTGTTGTCATGATAGGAAGAAGCCCATTGCTGTAAGTGATGTGAAGCTTTGTCCGGCAAGGATGCCACAGGGTTAAAAAGAAACACCAGTGCCTTTTGGTCTGTGATCAGATGAAACTAAGGATTTAGGGGCTTATGCAGTAGGGTGTTCAGATCTTCCTGCATACTTATGAGCAAGGGCAGAGCCAAGGAAAAACTTGGAAGCATCTGATGCTAACACAAGGTGATAGCCCAACTGAAAAGTGACCAAACAAGGGGCTGGCTGCAGCTTAGATTTCAATAACTTGAATTCCTGGTCAAAGGCTAGGGACCAGTGGAAAGGAACATCTTTACATAATAATGAATGGGCTGGTTGTGGGATAGTAACAACGTCCAGTATGAATTTGTGGTAGTATGCAATTCTGCCTAAAAATGCCTGTAATTCCTTGACAGATGTGGCAGGTGGCAACATGGCAATAGCATTGTGCTCTTTTGTTGGGAAGTAAATTATGGTAAATAAAGAAGTATTAATTAAAGTGCATACTGTGTATACTTGTCACCTATAGTGGTGACCCTGATGTGAGCTGTTATGGAATTTCTTTTTTATTCTGAGCCATAATTATGCTCCGACATTATGACAACACCACCAGCCACTGTCAACACAGAAGATTAAGGATTGCCAGCAACTGGTTCTTCCCTACAATCTCCTACTGTTCCTGAATTACATACTGCTTCTTCTGGCAACACCTTGAGATGATAATGTGAAGTTACTGCCTTTTTGACCTGCTAGGCTGCAATTATGGTCCACACAAGTGGTCACCATTTTTCAACTGTACAACATTACTTCAGACGTGGACCAATTCACCATTGTCATTTTTACAGCTAGACAGTAGCACAAAGAAGACACAAAAGATAATCAAACAAAAGACATACACAAAATATAATGTTCGACTTCTTAGTCATTGGCTATTGTCTCCTATTTATTTAGGACTATTAACTGTAATTTTCCATAACACAAAAATCTTCATAGTTGATGAAAATGGAAAACATGTCACAGTTTCAGTTGACCACCTGGAACTGGCATTTACTGGGTTACCACAGCCCCTCCCCCCCCTCAGTGTGTGGGTCCTCTGGCCAATCCTCCTCAGCCTCTCATGCCAGACATGTCCCCCTCCCCTCCACTCCAGCCCCTCAGACCTTCTGGTAGATATATCAAATTCAACTATATTGAGGTCCAGGGTACTCCAGATTTCCAGAGTGAGAGTGACTCATTTGTTCAAGCTTAGTTCTCGAAAAGGAGGGGTGGGAGCTAAAGTGGTGAGTGCAATAGTCAACAACCAAGAAGTTGAACATTATATTGTGCATTATATCTTTTATTTTATTATCTTTTGTATTTTCTTTGTACTACTGTCTAGCTGTAAAAAATGTGCCTGTGTTGTACTCTTTTGTTGGAAAGTAAATTGTGGTAAATAAATGAGGATTCATTAAAGTGCATACTATGTACTCTTGTCACCAATAGCATTAATATTCTGGTGCAATGATTTAATGCCAGCAAGCAATACTTCAAAACCCAAATAAATAATGAACAGTTGAAAAAACTGTGTCTTTTCAAAATTGCAATGGAGTTGTGTCAGAGGGTAGTGGGTGGAATGATATTTAGTTTCAAGATGGCACCGACAGTAAATTGCGAAATGTTAGTTCCCAGCATAAGAGCAACAGAAATAATAAAAAGTGCTTAATGTGTAACAAACTGGTACATGACATGGTTGCTTTCACAGCAGGCCTGGCCTCTAATGGGCTGGGATAAGCCTGTGACAGCACTGGTACAGGAAGTGCCAGGTGGATGAATTGGGTAGGTCTTAACACCTGGGTCTTCCACAGGTGTATGATCCCAGTGGCAAGGGGCTCGGGTTGAGAGTGGCATAGGAATGGACTAAGATGTTGTTGACATTGAGAAGGCGACAGAACACCACTTTAGCAGCAGTGGGAAGGGTCTTCAGTAGGATGTCCCTATCAAAGCCCTGACAAAATATGCAGTTCAGTTATTCCAGTCCAGGGTGGTAGTGGGTGATGAAGGACGCATTCCTTTGTGACTAGTTCTATGTGAGGATTGGGGGTGTGAGGGGAAATGCCATGGGAGGTTTGCTTGCAGACTGTATCTAGGGACAGGGTTGTCTGCAAAGGCTTTGGTGATGCCCTCAGCACACAGAGCAAGTGAGTTCTTGCCACTGCAGGTACACTGTCCCTAGGTAGTCATGATGTGTGGGAGGGATTTCTTGGTGTGGATGAGATGACAGCTGTCAAAATACAGGTACTGTTGGTGGTTGGTGGGTTTCATGTGGATTGAGGTGTGGGTGGAACCATCAAAGAGGAGATGGTTAATGTCAAGAAAGGTGGCATTCTGGGTTGAGGAGGACCAGGTGAAGCAGATGGAGGAGGTGCTGAGGCTGTGAAAGATTGGGGATAGGTAGTCTTGGCCCTCAATCCAGGTCACGGAGTTATTATCAATGAACCAGACTATGGGTTTGGCAATTGATCTTCTCTTCAAAGGAGATGTCGTTGTGATCTAGGATACATTCAGTAAGGTTCATAAGGAATAGGGTAGTGGGTTTGGAGTCTGGAGGACGTTGGGAAAGATAATTTTCAATAGTGGTAAGATCATGGGCATGAGGGATATTGGTGTATAGGGAACAGAAACGAGTACTGATCCAGGAGGTAAAGGGATGGTGATGGTGGAAGTGACTGGTATCTTTGACGTGAGAGGATAGATGGTAGGCAGTTGGTTGGGCATGTCGGTCAGTGAGCATCGAAATTCTTTCAGTGGGAGCACAATAGTGTGTCCAGGATTGTTGGCTTTGTGGATTTTGGAGAGCATGAGAGTGTGGGATGTCATAGCAGTTAGGAGGGAAATAAATTCAGGCGAGAGGTTCTGGGAAAGTCCTGAAGCCTTAAGCAAGGATTGGAGGTTTTGTTGAACTTCTGGGATGGGATCATTCTGGCAGGTTTTATAGGTGGAGTAGTCATATTATCGACAGACGCCTGCAATTCATGACAACAGTGGTGGAAACTCCGTTTTCAGGTAAGATGATTAGGTCAGTATAAGTGACCATATAGAACATAGTATAGAAAAGTTACCTACTTCGAAATTTTACAACTGGAAATATTATGGTTAGGTCTAACATTAACTAATCCTATGTGAAATATGGTGTGTGTGTGTTTCACTTACATTTTCTGCTTTCCCCTATAATCTTCGCTGTGAAAAACTATGCTAAATAACTTTCACTGTCACTGTTCACAAACTACAAAAACAAGATGGTGGACAGTTGACCAGTTGCATATGTCCGCCATCTTGTTCTTGTAGTTTGTAAACAGTGACAGTGAAAGTTATTTAGCATAGTTTTTCACAGCGAAGATTATAGGGGAAAGCAGAAAATGTTTTCATCACTTTTTTGGGAGTGATTATCACATCCACAAGAAAACCTAAATCGGTCAAGGTAGAAGAATCTTTTTACCCATTCGCCAAGTGTACAAGATAGGTGGGTCGATAACATATTCCTTTCATGTGACGCATATGCCGTCACCAGTGTTGTATAGAATAAATCAGACGCGTTTTTCTGTGGACGAATCGGTTGACCTACAACCATGCGACCAAATGTTTTTGGTTCCCATTGGAGAGGCACATCCTTTCATATACTAATCGCACGGTTTTGTGGTGCGGTTGCAAAACACATGCACTAAACTTATTACAGTGAACAGAGATGTCAATGAAGAACGGACAGATCATAACTTTGCGAAAATAAAGACAATAAATTTATAGCTTGCAGGAAGATTTGAACCAAGGACCCCTCGTTCCGCAGCTCCTCATGCTAACCATGGGACCACGCCGCTCTTACACTTACACTTGATGTTGCTTATGTTGCGCACGGACTACTCAGTTTGTATATTTTGCTTATTTTTTTCATAGTTCCACACAACTTCTTCCTGTTTTCTCGATTGATCTGTGTTCAGTTTTTCAAGACCTATCCACTGTGCCAAATTATAACTAAATCTGAGGGGGGTGTGATGGGGAGGTTCCCTTGTTAGAATTGTGGGGCGTTAGCAGCTGAGCACAGTCCAGGCGTATAGCTGCTATTGCAGAGTCCCATTCCATAAGATTACATGAGAATCTCGACAATAGGGATGAGAGCTACCATTTAGGTAGCCCTAGTCCCTAGAGACGAGATTGTCATGTAATCTTATTTCGACTGATTCCTTGATGACGCTCTCCCAGAAGCCACTGGCTCGGCAAAGCATTTTCGTTTCTTCAAATTGGAAGGTGTATCCCTCATCGAGGCTGTGTTCTGCCACGGCCTATTTGTCCTTGTTCCTCAGACGTACGCATCTAATGTGTTCCTGGCAGCGTTGTGAGATGCAGCGATGTGTTTGACCGATGTACTGGAGCGGGGCTTGGGTTGTTTGGGGGAAGAGACCAAACAGCGACGTCATCAGTCTCATCAGATTAGGGAAGGACGGGGAAGAAAGTCGGTCGTGCCCTTTCAGAGGAACCATCCCTGCATTTGCCTGAAGCGATTTAGGGAAATCACGGCAAACCTCAATCAGGATGGCCAGACGCGGTATTGAACCGTCGTCCTCCCGAATGCGAGTCCAGTGTGCTAACCACTGCGCCACCTCGCTCGGTGTACTGGAGCCCATACTTGCATGGTATACTATATATACTGGGAGCTTGTAGCTGCAATTTGTCCTTCACCGAGCCCACTAACTCCTTCGTTTTTGGAGGTGGTCGAAAAGTTGCTTTCATGTTCTTTTTTCCCATTATTCTCGCAATTTTGGCTGACGGGGGCCCAATGTAGGGGATAAAGGCGAGATTCTTTTCCTCTTCCTCTTCTTTGTGGATGGCTGTGTCACTCTTTTTCTCCCTCAAAGCATGTTTAATGTGCACTTTGCTGTAACCATTCCGACGAAACACATACTTAAGTTGCTGCAGCTCAGTTGAAAGGCTGTCTTTGTCACTGATGGCCCATGCTCTGTGAACCAGCGGCGTTAGAACGATGTGCCGATATGCTGGGTGATGGCAATGTAACTGAAGAAGTGTTTAGGTTTAAGCCACATCGCTTCTAGTGCCAACTCCTCAAAGTGCTCCATATAGAGATTGGTAATCCCTGGAGCAAGTGGCGAATCCACGGCTACCCCACAAACCTGTTCATAAAATTCTCCATCGTATCTGAAATACACTCCTGGAAATTGAAATAAGAACACCATGAATTCATTGTCCCAGGAAGGGGAAACTTTATTGACACATTCCTGGGGTCAGATACA
Organism: Schistocerca cancellata; assembly: GCF_023864275.1. Classification (NCBI taxonomy): domain Eukaryota; kingdom Metazoa; phylum Arthropoda; class Insecta; order Orthoptera; family Acrididae; genus Schistocerca; species Schistocerca cancellata. The sequence goes on from NC_064631.1 coordinate 397,750,595, forward strand.
TCACATGATCACACTGACAGAACCACAGGCACATAGACACAGGCAACAGAGCATGCACAATGTCGGCACTAGTACAGTGTATATCCACCTTTCGCAGCAATGCAGGCTGCTACTCTCCCATGGAGACGATCATAGAGATGCTGGATGTAGTCCTGTGGAACGGCTTGCCATGCCATTTCCACCTGGCGCCTCAGTTGGACCAGCGTTCGTGCTGGACGTGCAGACCGCGTGAGACGACGCTTCATCCAGTCCCAAACATGCTCAATGGGGGACAGATCCGGAGATCTTGCTGGCCAGGGTAGTTGACTTACACCTTCTAGAGCACGTTGGGTGGCATGGGATACATGCGGACGTGCATTGTCCTGTTGGAACAGCAAGTTCCCTTGCCGGTCTAGGAATGGTAGAACGATGGGTTCGATGACGGTTTGGATGTACCGTGCACTATTCAGTGTCCCCTCGACGATCACCAGTGGTGTACGGCCAGTGTAGGAGATCGCTCCCCACACCATGATGCCGGGTGTTGGCCCTGTGTGCCTCGGTTGTATGCAGTCCTGATTGTGGCGCTCACCTGCACGGTGCCAAACACGCATACGATCATCATTGGCACCAAGGCAGAAGCGACTCTCATCGCTGAAGACGACACGTCTCCATTCGTCCCTCCATTCACGCCTGTCGCGACACCACTGGAGGCGGGCTGCACGATGTTGGGGTGTGAGCGGAAGACGGCCTAACGGTGTGCGGGACCGTAGCCCAGCTTCATGGAGACGGTTGCGAATGGTCCTCGCCGATACCCCAGGAGCAACAGTGTCCCTAATTTGCTGGGAAGTGGCGGTGCGGTCCCCTACGGCACTGCGTAGGATCCTACGGTCTTGGCGTGCATCCGTGCATCGCTGCGGTCCGGTCCCAAGTCGACGGGCACGTGCACTTTCCGCCGACCACTGGCGACAACATCGATGTACTGTGGAGACCTCATGCCCCATGTGTTGAGCAATTCGGCGGTACGTCCACCCGGCCTCCCGCATGCCCACTATACGCCCTCGCTCAAAGTCCGTCAACTGCACATACGGTTCACGTCCACGCTGTCGCGGCATGCTACCAGTGTTAAAGACTGCGATGGAGCTCCGTATGCCACGGCAAACTGGCTGACACTGACGGCGGCGGTGCACAAATGCTGCACAGCTAGCGCCATTCGACGGCCAACACCGCGGTTTCTGGTGTGTCCACTGTGCCGTGCGTGTGATCATTGCTTGTACAGCCCTCTCGCAGTGTCCGGAGCAAGTATGGTGGATCTGACACACCGGAGTCAATGTGTTTTTTTTTTTTTCCATTTCCAGGAGTGTAGGTTGTGGTGAGCACATGTACAAATAATTTTACTATCTTGGGCTCGAAATGATCTACCAAATTTTTTAAAGAATAAGACGAAACCTGACAGGCTAAGCGCGTTTCAAAACCGTTTGTGTTTACATGGGAGCGAAACTCGATTGCGGAATTGGAAAACAGGCAACTAGAAATGATTTTCCAGAATCGATTGTAAAGTGTTTGCATGTCTACCCAGAAGTGGTACTGGGAAATCAGTTTACGAAATCCACTTTTGGGAGCCCCATGTAAATGGGGTGAATTTGATTACCAAATGTGGTCATTCACTAACACTCACCTCATTTACATGGGACAACCAAAATCGAATTTCGTAAACCGATTTCCCAATACCGCTTCTGGTTGGTCTGGTTGGTCATGTGAACACTCCAAAATCGATTCTGGAAATCCGTTTCTAGCTGCCGATTTTCCACTTCTGCAATCGATTTTCGCTCCAATAGAACGCATAACTGTTTTTGAAACATGCTGAGTTGTCAAGATACGTCTTATTTTCAAAATATGGACTTAATGTGCAGTGAAGGAGAAACAGAAGTATTAGACTGAGCAAGAAGCTGTCTATCTCTAATATTTAAGTGAAGAGAAACTACGATTGTGTCGACTGAATCAGAAATTGGAACAGCAACTTTCCAGATGCCACATTTAACTGGGCCAGCAATTCTCTGTCAGACCTTAACATGTAACCTGACAGCGAAAAACAGCTTGGGAACTCTAATTTCGTTGTTCAGAAGACATGTCGCTTGTAAAGGTAGTGACTGTCATGCTTTCTTTTCATTTGTGTTATGTATTAGAGGTGGTGGCAATGCAAGCATTTATAATGAAAGCTGTTTTCAAGTATATAATATTAAAATGAATGTTGTTTACTCATATTAATATTTATTCATATTGGTACAGGAAAGCGACACACTGAGAGATAATACCAAGATAAATATCAAGATAAATTTATTCGAATAAAAACTTTTCCTGTTAAGAATGGTTTGTCTGATCATGATGCACAGCTAATTACAATATATGATATAGCTCCATACAGTAATGCAAAACAGTCCTCCAAAATAGTGCATTCAGTTAACGATTTAACAATTCAAAATTTTAGGGAAAGCTTGCAACAGTTAGACTGGGATGAGGTGTACAGGGAACCAGATGCTAATTTAAAATGTAACCTATTTCATGATACTTTTGTGAGTATATTTGAATTAAATTTTGCTAAGGAAACAGTGAAATATAATTGTAAGAAACCATGCAAAAATCCATGGCTTACTAATGGGATAAAAATATCTTGTAAACAGAAAAGGGAAATGTATCTTATAGCTCAGAGGAGTAATGATCACAAAACAGTGAAACATTATAAAAATTACTGCTCTGTATTAAAAGCCCAGAAGTATGTGTATTATGTCTGAGATTAGCATATCTGACAATAAAATTAAAACAATTTGGAATATTATTAAAAGAAAAAACAGGGCAACTGAGGGCACTGGAAGACTGTATTTCTATCAAACTCAATGAAAAGTTTGTTAACAAGAAGTCAGAAGTAGAATACTTTTTAATAAGCATTTTTAAGTGTTGTAGAGAAAATAGGATCCAGCTATTCATTAGAAAATGCAAGCCAGTATATGGAAGAGGTAATACCTATGAAATTTGATAAGATTGAAATCCAACCTACCTCTCCTACTGAAATTATGAAAATAATAAATTCACTCAAAAGTAACAGCTCACATGGAATTGATGGCATTTCCAACAGAGTACTTAAAGCTTGTTCAAAACAAATAAGTAGGATTCTCAGCCACATATGTAGTAGCTCAATGAAACAGGGCAGACTCAAATACACTATTGTTAAACCATTGTATACAAAAGAGGATAGGTCCTATGCTAACAACTACCACCCAATCTCACTTGTGACAGCTGTATCCAAAATTCTTGAAAATGTAATGTATTCAAGAGTAGCATCACATATTTGTAAAAATGAAGTACTAACAAAATGTCAATATGGTTTTCAGAAAGGCTTTTCAATTGAAAATATCCTTTCTCTGATCAAATATTAAATGCATTGAATAATCAAACATCACCCATTGCGGATTTTGTGATCTCTCAAAGGCTTTTGATTGTGTGACTCATGAAATTCTTGTACATAAGCTTAAGTATTGTGGCATGAGTGGGACAGAGCACAAATGGTTTAATTCATATTTAACTGGAAGAATGCAGAAGGCTGAAATTAACAGTACAGATAGTCTGCAAGAATCAGCAGAGTCCGCTAACTGGGAAGGTATTAAGAATGGTGTCCCACAGGGTTCAGTCTTGGGACCACTATTGTTCTTAATATATATTAATGAATGAATGAATGATCGTATGGCATTGTTGGCCGGGAGGCCCCACGTGGGGAAGTTCGGCCGCCGGATTGCAAGTTCTTTTTAGTTGACGCCACTTCGGCGACTTTGCGTGATGAAATGATGATGAAGAACACACAACACCAAGCCATCAAAAGGTAGAGAAAATCCCTGACCCCACCAGGAATCGAACCCGGGACCCCGTGTGCAGGAAGTGAGAACGCTACCGCAAGACCACGAGCTGCGGACTAATATATATTAATGACTTGCCACTGTATATTCATGAAGATGCAAAGCTAGTTCTTTTTGCTGGTGATACAAGTATGCTAATCACATGCAACAAGCAAGAATCAGCTAGAAAATTGTAAATAATGTCTTCAGAAAATTATTAAGTGGTTCTCTGCTAGTGGACTCTCGCCAAATTTTGAGGAAACGCAGTTTACACAATTCTGTACAGTAAATGGAATATCACCATTGATAAATATAGATTATGAACAGAAGTCTGTTGCTAAAGCAGAATATTCAAAATATCTGGGTATGTGCATTGATGAGAAATTGATTGGAAGAGGCACACAGATGATCTGCTGAAACAGTTAGGTTCAGCTACTTATGCTATTCGTGTTATCGCAAATTTTGGTGATAAGCCTATCAGTAATTTGTCTTTAATAGAGAAAGTTTTCATTGTACAAAAGCGTGTAATGAGAATAATAGCTCGAACCCACCCTAGATCACCTTGCAGACATTTCTTTAAGGAACTCGGAATATTCACAGTACCTTCGCAATACATATAGTCACTTATGAAATTTGTCAATAATAACCCACCCCAATTCAAAAATAACAGCAAAATGCATAACTACAACATTAGAAGAAAGGATGATCTTCACTATTTTGGATTAAATCTCACTTTGGTACAGAAAGGGGTGAATTATGCTGCCACAAAATTTTTTAGTCATTTGCCAAACAACATTTAAAAGAAAATTAAAAGAGTTTCTGAATGGGAACTCCTTCTACTCAATAGGTCAATTTTTAGATATGAAGTACTAACTGTACAAAAAGAATTAAATGTTTTGTGTAAAGAAAACTTATGTTAAAGTGACATCTTCTACATCATTACGAAATGTCGTATTCATGATCTGTGGAACTAGTATTAATTTATGTATGTATGTTAATAGCATCTTGTGATGCTAAAAAAGCAAATCACTTCCCAATGAATGAGCTTTTTACAGTTTCCTTAAGGCAGAAAAACAAAAATACCTACAGCAGCGACAGAAGATGAGAACCGCCGAACTATTTGTGGCGTAAATTCTCTATATTATGGCCAATCCACACTGTCCATTGTGCCACCATTACATCACGGCATCGTCATGTCAAGATGTATTCACACTGTCAATCACTTCACGGTACATCAAGTCAGTTCAAGTCACGTGATCTCAACTCGCATGCCTGTCCTCAACCTTTTTTTTTCGGAGGAAATGCGACATCTCAAGACGATTGGCAACTGTTTTTACGCACAAAATGTACATACACAGCCTGGTAGCTTATATACGTGTATATTTGAGTCCATATTTATACGAAAATAATGTTTATTGGGCTGAAATGGTTTGCAGCTTGCAGGGATGGCTTGTATGTTAGAGAAAGAAGACAGTACAAAACAAAACAAAAAAAGAGTGTGGGTCCGAAAAATGTCGTTATGTGGTGCAGAACGGGAAAATAAGGAGCTCGAGATAGAGCCCTTGAAGCATCAGTTATTTTATTTTTTACATCGCAAATTGTCTCCAGAATTACTAAAAGAAAAGCAGTGTTATGAGCTGCCATAACATATGATGAAAAACTGGTTTATTTAAAGTTAAGTTTCGTTGTTTGTCCTGTGCAAATTTTTCTCCAATGGTCTATCTCCCGCAATACCTTATCCTTCAAGATTGATAGGTTTTCTTTACGTCTTATATTTGGCTTCTAATAGTTCAAGTGCCTTATTTGTACTGGGGTTAGCTAGTGAAACCACATAAATATTGACCACTGATACCTGCAGAACTGTTTCACACACAACCCAGAGACCTACTTGACAATAAATACGTCTTCCACATACACATTTAGACAAACAACTTTCAGTGTCTGAAGGTTTCAGGCCATTTCTTTATAAAAAGCTACAAATGCCTGACAGTATACGAATAAATTCCACCTACTAATCAATCTGGTTCAGTTCACTGTACTTTTTTCACTTCAAGTTGCAGCCATATTGTATTCATTTCATTGTAAAATTTTAAATACCGTACCAGTATAAAAGTCCACTTTATAAATGTAGTAGAGGGCAAGTAATTTAGTACATTGGTGTCATGCAATTCAGACTGTTACCTCATTACTTCAATTAATCTTTTGTCATTTACTATAAATTTTAGCACAAGAAATAACTAAACAAAACAATTTAATAACAAATTATGGACATAAAACAACCGATGTTAAGCATTAACACACTGACTACATTAAATATGGAGATCTCACAAGGGTGTAAGTCGGTGGGAAATGAGCTAAGTGTTTACATGATTAACAACAGACAGATGAAGGTAGCCACAAAAACTTCCTTGCCAGAGACTTTGAGAATGCTGTGACATGAGATAATGGGATGGGACGACCAGTATGGATTCCGCCATTTGAAATGCATTGCATAACGTTTTGATGGGATGGTACACGACATGACGTGGTGACCAGTGTGAACTGGCCTTTAGCCATGACTTGGGCAACAACAGAGTGCTGACTGATGTTGTGTGGTAGCTTAGTGGTAAAGTGATCGCTTTTCAAGTAGAGGAATGTGTTAGTTTATTGTTCTAACCTTGCTGGAGACATGTTGTGTACCTCTTCTGGGAAAGAGCCACTATCAGGTAAATCTAAAATTCACTGCACCTTTGAATCCTCCAACTCTGTTTACTGACTGTATGTTACCTGGAAAACTTCTTTTCAAGGTGCAGAACGCCATTTTTCCATTGCTTAATTTTTGTAAGGTGCTTATAAATATTCATTTTTTGTCCTGTATTGTGGGTGTCTAGATCTTCATTTTTGAAGAAGATTGTGGGATTTTCAGTTGCATACTGCTTTATGAATAGTACAGCTTCATATACATGCAAACATTGAAGTGGGAGGATTAGCATTTTTTGAAAAGTAGGTTGCAAGATTTTCTTTGTGTGGTATCTTCTATGATTCTTTTTTGGACTCTGAACAGATAATTCTGTTGTGGACAGCTCCCCAAAAAACGATTCTGTACTTCAGATGTGAGTGAACATTTGCATAGTACATACTTCAAGAATCCTTATCACATAGCAGGACTGTTCAATTTTTTGATGACATTGTCAATATGAGTTCCCCACCTGACTTCATCCTGGATCCAAAGCATGAGCGACTTTGTCATGTCAACTACGAGGGTTGGAATTTAAATAGTGGCAACTATTTATTCACAACCGATACAAAAGAGTTACATGTTTGCACCTGTTACTGTCCTTCAAAGTAGTCACCAGCGTTGTGTAGAACCCGTTGCCAGCGATATGTAAGGCGTAATATACCGTTAGCAGAGCCTGTTCTGTTGATGGTGTGAATGGAGTGGCCTGCTGCCCGTCGAATCTCTGGAACAGTTCTGAAGCAAATGTCATGATGTAGTTCCTCCGTCTTCAGAATCAAATAAAAGTCACAAGGACCTAAGTCCAGGGAGCATGGTGGATGGTGCAGTACTTCCCAGTCCCATCGACCGAACAGAGCAGCCATACCTTGTACTGTGTGCGCATGTGCATTGCCGTGCAAAATGGTGGGTGGATTGCACAGAAAGTGTCGCCGCTTCTTTCGGGTCGCAGATGATGCTCCAAGAACGAACAGTAATACGGTGCATTGAAGGGTCTGCCGTGGAGGAACATAATGCATTAGGATAACACCATCACTGTCGTACATGAGAATCACCATAACTTTCACCATAGTGAGGCTCTGACGCATTTTCGACTTCCGTGGTGACTTATAATGACGCCATTCGTTGGATTGGCTTTTCAGTTTTGGCTTGTACGGTGTGGCCCATATCTCATCCAGTGTTACAATACAGCGTAAGAAAGCCTCTCCTTCGCGCTCATAGTGCTCCAAGTGCGTCTGAGCAGCGTCATACCGCATCCATTTCTGCATGTCCGTCAAGCCATGCGGAACCCAGCGTGATGCAATTTTTCGCATAGCCAGGCGTTCCTTCAGGATGCGAAGCACAGTCGTATGCACTAATCCGGATTCGAGGGCGAGCTCACGAATCGTATGGCGTCGATAACTGTCCACTAACGTGACAACAGGATGCACTTCTTTTTCAGAGAGGCCAGGACGACCTGCCCAATGCATGTCTGCCACAGTTTGCCGACCTTCATTGAAGGCTTTTACCCAACATGCCACTGTTCTGTATAACAATGCCAATTCCCCACACGCCTCTTGATGACCTTGATGACACTGGAACATTCAATATTGATCCAACTGCGTTGTTCCTGTTTCGAAAATATAGTGACACCATTACGTCAGACCAACTGCTCACAAGTGACTGTGTTTCCCTCGATTGTGCGCCGTCGGTGACGTGGGACGGGCGATTCCATTTGCTTGGAGGTAAGGCAGGTATGTCAACAACGTGTGCTATCAGCGACAATAGTAGATTCCATTGCATAGTGCCTCCACAGCAGTGTTGCCACTACTCAAGTTCCAACCTAAGTATATTTACAATTTTAAACAATGGATACTCCAGGTTGGAATATCAACAATGTAGGAAAAGAAAGATTGCTACCTACCATAAAGAAGACACTTTAAGTTGCAGACTGACACAGCTAAAAGACACAAGCCTCTCTGCAACAAAATGCGTCTTCTTTAGGGTAAGTAGCAATCTATTTGCAGTTTTGTTTGATAACTGGATATTTATAGTTTGGATGATCTTAACATTGGCATTATGGAAGCTGAGTGCTACAGTTTTCCCTTCATTTATGATCAGCTTATGTTGTAGGCCATTCTGCTTTGCAACCCACTGTCTTTGTTACGTTTTCTTGTAGGAAGTTTTCTGTTTTTGCTCTGCTGAGAAAACTTGTGTCATCAGCCAACTGATAAGCATTTTGATCATTTATGTTTGTTTGTAAATTATTTACGAGAAAGAGGAACAGCACTGTTCCCAGTACACCACATTGCATCTCTTGGTATTCTGAGTCATGGTTTGTAATTCTGTTGCAGCCAACGTGTTTTACGTCCACTTTTTGTTTATGTTCACAAAGATATGATCTGACCCAGTTATTAGGTGTGCCTTTGGTGACTAGTTGATTTAATTTCTTTGTAATTATAATCCATAATTCGGCTGTCTCATATGTGATGTTCAAAACACATCTAAAAATATCTGTAACTTGTCACAGTATTGATATTTACATAACTGAGATAATTAATTTCGTGAAATCCTTCTTCAGGACAGTCTTTATACGAGGGCTATCCAGAAAGTAACAGACGTTTTGAAATAAAAAATTAACAGTATGGAAAACCAAATTTTATTATATGCCATTTAAAGTTACATCTCAACTCTTAACTGTGCTGGTGTTTTCAGTTTGTGCTAATATGCTGAGAGGATCTTATACTCCCAAAATAAAAAAAATATATATAAAAATTTTAAATTACAATAAATGTTGTTTAATATGGACAAATAGATTAAATTCATGGTGAGAAAAGGATATTAACAGTTTTCACATTCTAACCGAGTAAACAAACTACAAATAAAAATAACGCCCTTTCCACATGTTTTTGCTATAACTGTGGACAAATACAACAAGCATTCTTTGTAAACCTTAATATTATGAAAAAAATACAATATTGTATCAAGTGAGAGAAAGTTATTAACAATTTTCACATAAAAATGGGTATGAACATGCCACAATTTTCACACCGATTTGTAATTTTACAGTTTGCCTGTGTTGGACATACTTCGCATTTACATTTTCTTGGTCTTTCTTCACTGATATGTTGAAGGATCTGTACCCCTAAACGCTAGCGTATGATGGCCAGCAGATCTTGAGGAACATCCATCAAATCCCTATGTTGTGTATACAGGCAAATTAGAGATACTAATCTGCATAAGTGTTTCTCTACAGTTTGTTTCCATGGAATTTTCAAGAGACTTTAAAACATTCACGATATTTACCCCAGCAATGTTCCATATGGCAAAAATATGATCATTGGCCATCTCCTAGTTCGTCTAGAGACTGAGTGCAAGGCTGATCCAGAGTTTCAACTCCTCTTTGCCATTGTTTTAGTCATTTATCATGTCTGGCTTTCCATTTTCTTTGCTTACTTCTTGAATGTGGTACAGTGTAATAGTAAGACAACTGCCTGGCTCTGTTTACGAACATATGAACTCACTGTCATAATACATTTATGATCATAAGGTTTGTACCAACTTGAAGCTTCTGATTAGGCTTATATTCAGGGGGCAGGTGTGGCTTATTCATTTTAGAGGACCTAGCAGAGTCAGACCATTTCCTGTCGGATTTTTATGTTGTTCTTGTTGTTGTTGTTGTTGTGGCGGTCTTCAGTTCTGAGACTGGTTTGATGCAACTCTCCGTGCTACTCTATCCTGTGCAAGCTTCCTCATCGCCCAGTACCTACTGCAGCCTACATCCTTCTGAATCTGCTTAGTGTATTCATCTCTTGGTCCCCCTCTACGATTTTTACCCTCCACGCTGCCCTCCAATACTAAATTGGTGATCCCTTGATGCCTCAGAACATGTCCTACCAACCGATCCCTTCTTCTAGTCAAGTTGTGCCACAAACTCCTCTTCTCCCCAATTCTATTCAATACCTTCTCATTAGTTATGTGATCTACCCATCTAATCTTCAGCATTCTTCTGTAGCACTTCATTTCGAAAGCTTCTATTCTCTTCTTGTCTAAACTATTTATCGTCCACGTTTCACTTCCTTACACGGCTCCACTCCATACAAATACTCTCAGAAACGACTTCCTGACACTTCAATCTATACTCGATGTTAACAAATTTCTCTTCTTCAGAGCCGTTTTCCTTGCCATTGCCATTCTACATTTTATATCCTCTCTACTTCGACCATCATCAGTTATTTTGCTCCCCAAATAGCAAAACTCCTTTACTACTTCAAGTGTCTCATTCCCTAATCTAATTCCCAAAGTATCACCCAAGTTAACTCGACTAAATTCCATTATCCTCGTTTTGCTTTTGTTGATGTTCATCTTGTAACCCCCTTTCAAGACACTGTCCATTCCATTCAACTGCTCTTCCACATACTTGGCTGTCTCTGACAGAATTACAATGTCGTCGGTGAACCTTAAAGTTTTTATTTCTTCTCCATGGTTTTTAATACCTACTCCAAATATTTCTTTTGTTTCCTTTATTGCTTGCTCAATATACAGATTGAATAACATCAGGGAGAGGCTACAACCCTGTATCACTCCCTTCCCAACCACTGCTTCCCTTTCATGTCCCTTGACTGTTATAACTGACATCTAGTTTCTATACAAATTGTAAATAGCCTTTCACTCCCTGTATTTTACCACTGCCAACTTTAGAATTTGAAAGAGAGTATTCCAGTCATCATTGTCAAAACTTTCTCTAAGTCTACAAATGCTAGAAACGTAGGTTTGACTGTTCTTAATCTAGCTTCTAAGATAAGTCATAGGGTCAGTATAGCCTCACGTGTTCCAATATTTCTATGGAATCCGAACAGATCTTCCCCGAGGTCAGCTTCTACATGTTTTTCCATTCATCTGTAAAGAATTCGCGTTAGTATTTTGCAGCCGTGACTTATTAAACTGATTGTTCAGTAATTTTCACATCTGTCAACACCTGCTGTCTTTGGGATTGGAATTATTATATTCTTCTTGAAGTCTGAGGGTATTTCTCCTGTCTCACCAGGTAGTAGAGTTTTGTCAGGACTGGCTCTCCCAAGGCCGTCAGTAGCTCTAATGGAATGTTGTCTGCTCCCTGGGCCTTGTTTCGACTTATGTCTTTCAGTGCTCTGTCAAACTCTTCACTCAGTATCATATCTCCCATTTCATCTTCATCTACATCCTCTTCCATTTCCATAATACCGTCCTCAAGTACATCGCCCTTATATAGACTCTCTCTATACTCCTTCCACCTTTCTGCTTTCCCTTCTTTTCTTAGAACTGGGTTTCCATCTGAGCTCTTGATATTCATACAAGTGGTTCTCTTTCCTCCAAAGGTCTCTTTAATTTTCCTGTAGGCAGTATCTATATTACCCCTAGTGAGATAAGCTTCTATATCCTTACATTCGTCATCTAGCCATGCCTGCTTAGCAATTAAAACACACCGTTGGGTGGCTTGCGGAGTATAAATGTAGAAATGTAGATCATCTAAGTCTCGTCTCCAGTTACGATAAGGTCTGCAACTTTGTTACCATTTTTCTCGTCATCTTCGGGGAACGTCAGTGCTGCAGCCAGTCTCTGATTTTTGGGCATTTCGTTAGGATTTTGAGAACCCACCTAACACAACATTAATGGTGACTAAGCTTCTCTGCCACTATTTCATGCACCAAATTCCGTGAAATTTGGGGAAAGTGTTGTGATAGTTCCAAAGTCGTGAATGTCAATTTTCTCGAATTTTTTCGATGATTTTCATGATTAGTTCGTCAGTTAGAAGGCTAGGCCTATCACTGCGGTCCTCATTGAGAATTTTGGCAAAACCATTTTAAAATCAGTGCACCATTGTCTCACTCAGCCTTCACTCATTATTCCTTTTCCATACGCATCACATAGGACGTGATAAATTTCAATTGGTTTGCAGTGTTTTTTGCAAAAATAAATAAATAAATAAAAACTAATCACAGGATGCACCTCACAAGTGGGATTTTCTATTGAACATACATTTTAACACGTCGCAGAAAGCCAATTAGCAGAGACACAAACCATACACTACCACTGATGGATGCATACTGAGTGTAGGAACGTTATGGTAACGAGGTGACAGCTTGTAGCACCGCCAATCCCTGCGACAGACCAATACGTCTGTTACTTTCTGGATAGCCCTCATAGATTTGCATATGTCAGATATTATTTCGAGACTGTTGGAGACTGTTGTCGAAAATTCTAAACACATGTAACTTCTTCCTGTGTGCCTGGAATCGGAGTGTCGCTATCAGTTGTTCACGTGGTCAAATTACTCTTCGTGTACGAGTTTTTTGCCGTGTTGGTTTCACAGCGTAATTCGCAAAATACGTCAATACGTGAAATATGCCGTCGCTTAAGGAGCGATTGTTTTCACCATTTAAATCTTTCTTCTTCTTCTTCAGTAGCTCTACAGCCCTTGGTGAGCCTTGGCTTCTTCAACAATCTTCCTCCACGCTTCTCGGTTATTTGCTGCTCTTTTCCACCTCCGGTCTCCCATATTGCTGATATCCATCATTACCTCATTGATCCATCTTCTTCTAGGTCTCCCTTTTCGCCTAACTGAATGGATCATACCTTTCATCATTTTTTTGGAATTCTATCCTCTGCCATTCTCTCCAAGTGTCCTAGCCATCGTATTCGCTGTGATTTAACAAATTTTACTATGTCCCTGCCTTGTATTAACTCTTGTAATTCAGCATTGTAGCGTATTCTCCAGCCTTCTTCCTCCCTTATTGGCCCATAGATTTTGCGTAGTATTTTCCGCTCAATGCTTCTTAGAGCATTTTTATCGTGTTTTGTCAACGTCCATACCTCTGAGCCATATGTGATAACTGGGTGGACTACGGAATTATATATTAGCAATTTAGTTTTTCTTGTAACAAGGCTACTTTTGAAAAGCTGCATCTTTGCAAAGTAAACTCTGTTTTCTGCTTGTATTCTTTCCCTTATAGCCTTTCCAATACTGTTATAATTTGTTATTAGGGCTCCCAAGTAGTTAAAAGAGGACACTCCATTGAAGCATTTCCCATTGATGTTTAGGTTTTTAGGGGTTCTTCTGGCCTCAGATTGTGACATTACCATATATTTTCTTTTGTTTACATTTACTATGAGGCTAAATCTTTCTGGTTCCTCTGAATCTTTGCTAATACTTTTTAAGGCTAATTGCGAACGCAGGCCACAGCAGCATTTCCTGCATTATTTATGTCAAAAATGGTTCAAATGGCTCTGAGCACTATGGGACTCAACATCTTAGGTCATAAGTCCCCTAGAACTTAGAACTACTTAAACCTAACTAACCTAAGGACATCACACACACCCATGCCCGAGGCAGGATTCGAACCTGCAACCGTAGCAGTCCCGCGGTTCCGGACTGCAGCGCCAGAACCGCTAGACCACCGCGGCCGGCATTATTTATGTCCTGAAATGTAATGTTCTTTGCGAGAGAGTAGCCGCTTGCTGCTGAAAATTCGTTCCTACACCGATGAATGGTGGGCCAGCAGTATTTTGAAACTGTTTCGTGTGGACGCATTTGATTTGCGGCGATTTAGTTCAGGGGGTATTCTAACCTCCTTGGATTTATTACACAGACAACGCATAGATACATTGTTGCATGTGGCCCGACCAGTGATCTCCGTTAGTATGGAGACCACTGGGCCCGACCTATAGAATCTTAATCTTCTCCTCGATCCATATATAGTGTTATGCCCTATGTTTATACTCTATGGCGGGATCATAGTGTAGAAAATATTTCTGCTCTATGCTTCGATGCAGTTTTCCTAGCACTTAAGCCGGATTCACACGCGCATTTAATGTGACACCACAGCTTGTGGCTTGCTGTAGTGGCATCGTGAACTACCGTTCACACAGGACGCCACAAAGTCTACGTAGCAACTTTCAATATGGCGTCAATTGAAATCATATGGGCGGATATGAATGTATAGTGCAGAGCTGTGACAAGAGTTAATTAAACAAGACGAAACCCATATGTTGGATCCAAAAATAGATTTTCCACGAGGATAAATTAGGGGAAACAAACAAATTTATAAAAGAAAATGCTGCCTGCTGTGGCTAACTAACCAATAGCTGGCGGACCAATGGCCTCACTGTTTGGTCCCTTCCCCTAAAGCAGCCAACCAACAGCTGGCATCGGGAGTCACGCCAGTCTTCCAAGATTTTAGAATCTTATTATATTCGTTAATACAAGTATTTCGAATAACTAATTTTTAGTTTAAGTGCTGGCACATCACACTCTGAAACTGTTTCCTGCGTATAACCCACAATTTATATGATGCTTGATCTTACAAATTACGAAATGTGTACAATTTGCATTTTTGGTTGAATGTATTAAGTTTCTTTATTCGTTCAAAAATCTTTTACGACTGTAAGGTACATCATTGGTGCACACACAAACACACACACACAAACTGCTGCAGAAAATCAAACATAGATTGCTGTTCTTGTAGTTGTAGAAGTTGTGGTAGTGTACTTGCCGACTATAGAATGATAAGAACGCTGATAGTTGTGGCATGGGAGAATATCTTTCTAACTGCTCAGACGAAAAGAGAAACTGAGAAAGAAGAGGGAGTGTTGTTTTGACAGATGCCGCTGTAGTTTGTTGTTATTTTTTCCGGCCGTAAATTGAAATGTAACAAAGTGCGATTGCCGTAAAAAGAGTAATTCGGTACTCCCTAAATCCAAGATGGGCTCAATCGGTAGCTTTCCAATTGACGCTATTAATGTGGTGTATTTCTTAGTCAACATGTTTTCTTCTCTGATAATTTGGTTTATATTTTTTAGTGCCAGAAGACCATGTCTACGTTACGCCAACAAGAGCTGTCACTTCCATGGCTGACATGGAAAAATGGAAAAAATCAAAAGCGTACCATGTAAGAACTATTTTAAGAAATCAGATATGTATTGAAATATCAGTTTACTTTTTTCCATTGGTAGCTGACTGGATAACTGTGCAGGGATCCTTCTGTTATTTTCTACATTAAGGAATGCTGTGTACATTTTCGGATTCCACATTAACCTATATATTTTCGGATTCCACATTAACCTGTAGGACGTCAGTGTATTCGAGAGTAAGATAGGGAACTATGTCTCGTTAAGCACATGATTTCGAACGATCCGTGTTGTTGAGGTCAGTTTTACTTACAGAAATATAGGAAAACTTAGGCTTCTATCATGATTGTTTTCTATGGAGTGTGTTTTGTCAATTATGCACAATGTTTGACTGACCAGAACTGTTGTTCATTGTTATGATTTTAATTGAAACTACTACACAGAAGCAAGTGGTGACAATGTAGGAAAGCTTTAAGATACAGGAGTGTTGTTTTAAATGCACCATACGAAACTAGTTTGAGAGAGTTACGTAATCCTTGTTATCATTCATAATTTCATTATCAGCTCTTTTGAAGTGTGACTGCTAATTCTTTCGAGTGGTTGTTCAAGATTTGTGGTAATGTTCCCACATTTTTCAGAAGCAGCGAAGTATTTTCTACATGCACTCAGGAAAGAGGTTACAAAAATGAATATTGTGACTTTCCACTGTGCCCCAATGAACATAATTGGAGTGCTTGGTGTATTATGACGTATTCGGTACCATTCATTTTAACAAAATGGATGGATTGCTGAACTACACAATTTCTTGGAAAATTTTGGCGATGAGATGTGAATTATGAGTAAATTGGATGTAGAATGTTTGTTTCATGTAAATAATGTGATCCATTCAGTATCATTGTGACATTATACATTGTGTAAATGGCACTCTGCAACATTTTTGTTCAGTGTTAAGATTATTGATGATGATCACATGTTTTGTTAGTAATGTCATTTAGTCTGTGTGTCTTGCAAGGTTGATTATCTAATTTTGTGGTTTTCAATGAGGCTGTGGGTGCTTTGGATTTATGAGACCCATGTTGGTGTGTTGGAAATGAAGATTGATAAAAAAATTATTGTATAGTCTACAAATTTGTTTTTATTTTTGATCTGTTGATATAGGCTATATTATTAATTTTTAAGAACTTGCTAAAATTATTTTTTGGTATGTTTCCACTACCCAAAACTCTCTACTCCTGGGAAGGTCAAGTTTGTCACACTTATTGAAACTTTTTTGTGATGTTGGTGATGTCATCCATGTCTCAGCTTTATAAATGGAACATAATCCTCAGGAGGTTGGAATGCCACAGTTGGTCTTTAAATAGCTACCTCATTGAGATGATAGCATTATTGTCAAAAATTTTTGTAGACGAATAGAAAATTCAGCAGCTGTCAAGAAAATTGTACACCAAAATGTCTGTTATGGGAATTGTTGAGCAACATTTAAAAATGACATTACTCCTGCTTAACATAATTTCACAATGATCTCACTTCAGCGTTGACATTGCAAACTTTCATTGTTTTCTCAACTTTATTTGCCATGCAAGATGACACACTGATAGGTTTCTCAAATTTAGGCGGAGTGCTTCCAATTATGGTCCAACCATACAGTTTAACATTTTCTGTTGTTTTCCTTAGTCAATTAATGTTGGGGTCAATGTAAACTCCAGTTCCACCTTTCTGCTTGGACTCGCGACATAATGGTGTTGTGGTGTCACTATGGCGTGATGTTTTTGAGTTGGTTGTATTTGTAGATGTTGTGCTGTTGTATTTGATGGTGTCGTCTGGTGGTGAATGTTGACATGTGAGTTTAACACACAGTACTTTGGTGATTTGAGTTATGGTTATTACTGTGGTAACATGGTTTTGAATCTAGGTAGTCAGTGTGGTAGCACGCGCGCAAGTTTGGTGTTTTTGTTATGTCTGATTAGTTTGGTGTTTGTTTTTTGGAATGATATCTAATACGTTTTTTTGTGTTAGGTGTGGATATGACAGAGTGATTTGTTACTCCTGCTATGGGTGACAATATGTTGTCTGTAAAAATGTATCTGCAGGTTTTCGGGCTAATAGCAAAATACAATAGGTGTCACGCTTTTGGGCCCTACATTAGGCTGACGAGAGTTCCAGCGTCTTGGACCAGGGATCTGTATGTGTGGCATTGTGGGTGCAAAAGTATCTGGCATTCGATACTTATACGTAAGCAAGTCAATCTCCATTACGGGCAACCTAGATTTCTCGAAACAGGTACCATGCCTTATAATAATAATAATAATAATAATAATAAAGATTTTATTGTCTTTAGGCCATTACAGCAATTGAAAACATCAAATGAAGTTACAGTTTATAATACAGTGTGATAAGGTATTGACTACTGAAATATTTTAGCTTATTGTAATATAAGCTAAAATATTTCAGTAGTCAATACCTTATCACACTGTATTATAAATTGTAACTTCATTTGACGTTGTCAATTGCTGTAATGGCCTAAAGACAATAAAATCTTTATTATTATTATTATTATTATTATTATTATTATTATTATTATTATAAGGCATGGTACCTGTTTCGAGAAATCTAGGTTGCCCGTAATGGAGATTGACTTGCTTACGTATAAGTTTTCGTGTGTGTGAGACTGATGTGAGTGTGAGAACTGTTTTAGATTGGTTTTCTTTTTGTTATGAAGTGTATTTGGAGTATGTGAAGTGTAATGGGAAGTTATGTGGGCCAGGGATTGTTGTTGAAATTGATGGGTCACAGTTTGGTGTGAGGAGGGGGCAGTCCTCAGCTTAGTTTGTGGGTGTGGGGATGGGGCTGTTATTTTGGGGGATAGTGTGCTGATTGTGTTTGTAGGGTTCTGCAGGGTCATAGTAAGAGGAAACTAGTGGGATTGATCGGGAAATGTATAAAGGAGTTTTGTACTGTAATGTCTGATGCATTTTCGTCGTATAGGGGTTTGGGGAAGAGGGGTTATGGACATTTAGTAGTTAACCAAAGTATTCAGTTTAAAGATTATAATGCTGGGGCTTGTACTAATACCATAGAGGGGTTTTGGGGGGCAATTTAATCAGTTGTAGGGAGGGGTAACCTGCAACCTCATTTAGGTAAGTGTCACTGGTGGAAGAGAGGCCCTGAGAATTTTTGCGTTTTTCATACTTTTTTGAGGGCTGTGGGGAAGGTGTGTGTGTGTGTGGGGGGGGGGGGGGGGGATTTGCACATGTGTGCGTATGTTTTTGTTTGTTTGTTGGGGGAGTGAGCTTGTGGGTAATGTTTGTGGTGTTAATGGGGCATGTTATGGGTTGGGGGGGGGGGGTACTTAGAGATTATGTTGGAGAGGACCCCAAACAGGACCAGTTGTGGGCAAGGGTGTACTTGAGGTGGCCAGTGTAGGTGATATTGTTGGAGGCCATTGTTGGTAAGTAATTTTTGTTTTAGTTTTATTCTGTAGTAATTTTGATGTTTGTCTGTTGTATATTTACAGTATTTCGGTTGTATTTTAATTGATCTATTGAATGTGAGGGTATTTGGGTTTTTGAATTGTTGGTGTTTTGGTTTCATGCTGTTTTGTGAGTTAGATGGGTGTTTGAAGGTTTTGGTTCTTTGGTTTGTGATTTGCTAGTAGGTATCAACAGCTGCATTTGAGATATATAGGTGAAGAGGAATGTCCGATTCCACTTTTCAAAATTGTAGATGTTGGTTTCTTTGATGTTGAGAGCTGCATTTGAGCTATGTAGGTCGAGGAAAATGTCAGATTCCATCGTTTTGGAGTTCTAGGCATTGGTTTTTTGGTATTGGTAGCTGCGGTTAAGCTATATATATGTCAAGGGAAGTATCCATTTCCATTTTTCGGAGTTCTAGGTGTTTGTTTTTTGGTATTGTGGGCTTCATTTTGCTGTATAGGTCGAGTGAAGTGTAAGATTCCTGTGGGTTTGTGGCTGTAGTGGTATGTCGTAAGTTGAAATTTTTTTTATCGTATTTGTTTACAGATGATGCAGTGTTTTTTTATTGTTAGCTTTATGGTTTATGGTTAGCTTGTCCCTACCCTAAACTCCATATTTCCCATAGTTATCTTGTTAGTTTCATTTTATTTTTGAGGTCAGACACTCTTGCATAATTTTTATTTTTGTTTGCATTTGTTGGCAGGTGTATGTAATGATGTCACTGTGTATGCTAGAAGTAGGCATTTCCACCATATTGATGAACTAATGGGTCAAAGCAGATGAGTGGGATCTGACACTTCTGTAATGCCCTTTTGAAAAAGAACAAACTCAGTTTCTTTCCTCAGAGTTCATGCTGAGTCTCTAGCGAACTCATTGAAGGGACGTAAATTTGTAATCTCTCTTCCTTGCTTCTTTTCCTTTGAAATTATTTATACACATTATTTAACACAGGTCAACATTGCAATAATGGTTCAGTCATCAGGTTGGAAGCTTCTAAAGGAGTTTAATAATTTTTTTTTATTTTTTTTTTTATTTTTTCCCCCAGTGAAACAAATATCTCATTGGACAGTGGGCTGCCATTGACCTGGTGATAATTTTCTAGTAACTCATTCCAGGAAATCTAGGCATAATGTTGCAAAGTGACATGAAATGGAATGAGCATATAAGCTCAGTTCTAGGTAAGGTAAATGGTTGACACCAGTTTGTTGGGAGAACTGTAGGAAATACACAGCTCATTGATAAAGTAAACACATACAAAATGGTATTCTTGAATACTGTTAGTGTGTTTTTGTTCCCCAGTTGGTTGGATTAAAATAACATATTGGTGCAATTCAGAAGGGTGCTGCCAGATTATTCACCATTAGGTTTGATGAGCATGTGAGTAGGTCTGTTATGGAACTGCTCTGTGAACTCAGATGGGCAGCCATGAAGGAAAGAAGACATTCTGTTCACAAGAGATTATTGAGAGCGCTTGGAGAACTGGCATTTATGACAGACAGCATAACAGTTCTACTGACAACAACACAGTTATAATGTAAAGGCAGTGAAGACAAGATAAGAGAAATAACAGCTTGTGTGGAAGCATATACAGGGTGTTAAAAAGAAAATGTTGAACACTTTTGGGGCTGTTATTACTCATGTCCAATAAGCATGGGTCCAAAAGTGCATACTTTTTGCGATAAACAACTTTTTACAGGAGGTGTTCAGTGTGGTGTCCATTCGTGACAACACACCCCTCTGCCATCTGGTGCAAGGAGTGATACACCCTTTGAAGTTCACCGGATTGATCCTGCAGTGTCCACACATTTTTGATTGTTATGGTGTAGACCAATTCCTTCAAGTGTACCCGTAACCAGAAGTCTAGGGGATTGAGGTCTGACAAATGAGCAGGCCGAGGTGTGCACCCCTCTCCCTTGACCAGTCCAGTGTCTTGAAATATCTGCATTAGATGTTAACGCACTTGTGATGAAAGTGTGCTGATGAACCGTCGTGCATGAACTACATTTGTATTCATTGCTGCCATAGCACAGCCTCTTGCAAGGTTGGCTATACTTTAATGAGAAACTCCAGATAATGCACCCCAGTTGACCTTCATGGTAGCACATATGGCCCTATTAATATACTGCCAAGTACACCTGTCCATATGTTGATTGAGAATCGACGTTGATGCCCTCTTTCGCGAATTGCTTGGGGATTTACGTCTGGTCATACATGCTGGTTTACGTTTGCTCATACATGCTGGTTATGGAAATTCACATCATCACTTGTGAACCCTGCCTCATTGCAAATAAAACCTTGGGTGTGAATAGTGGACAGCCATTGACAGACTCGCCATCCACCATGATGATCTTGCATCCTTAGCACCTAAATGCACTGTAGATGGTATGTGTACAGCAATTGTTCATTAGGTGCCCTTAGGTACCCGCTTCCCCCAGTTAAGAAAGCGAGACATGGCTTCTGCTGCTGCTGATTGTCGCACACTGGTTCCAGGGGTTTCTTCCACTGAACACAGCACATGCTCCTCTGTCAGGTGTGCATACTGGGGCGGGGGGGGGGGGGGGGGCGCTTCCACTGTCAGTCTTTTGGGGTGCGAGAGTACTTGTGTCTGTCAGATGCTGGAAAAGTCTGCCCAACAGCTTTTCAGAGGGCACTCTGTGCTGTGGATATTTTTCACGATAGAGGGAACGGGCTTGCAGGCTAACGTCCATTTCCTAAATCATAGCAGAATATCATATCCGCCTTTGCAGTTGTCGAGGCTACCATTGTAACAAGTGGTGCGAGAGAGAAAATGTACATGTATTCACCATTTGTACGTACAAAAAGTGCAATAACAGTAAACACATAAGTGAATTTGCATTTGGAAGAAATTGTATAGCATCTGCTGTTCAGCAGTGTAGTCACATACTCGCTTGTACAGCAATGTACACACATCAGGAGGAAGTGGAAATGGTTCTTATCCTTGTGTTTGGCGTGAGTTAGTAGGAAGCAGCAGCAGAATACCACAATTGCAATCCAAATCAGTATAAGGCTATTCACAGAATGATTAAATCACCAGTGTTCGGATGTGTTGTCTGCATGATGGCAGTCACCTTCTGCATTAGAGGTATGTGCGAACAAGTGTCTGGGGATGGCAGATGTATTGTGCTGTCAAGTTTGTTTGTCAGTGAACTGATGCTGTAACATTTTGTTTGTATGATTAATGCACATCTGTAGCATGAATTCATTTCTATGTATTTTTGCTATCTCCACTAATTGTGACTTTGTCCTATGGGCCAAGATTATTGAATCACGAATGTAGACTTTGTCGTTATGGGATATGACTTTTAAATCACCCTGTATATTGGAATGTTTGGTCTGCAATAAAAGCATCGGAAGGTCTCAGAATTGAAACGGTCAGCAATTCTCTGCTGACTTCCATGATTTGTTTGTATCCAGTGTGAAAACTGTAAGAAGTTGTATAAATATTTTAGCTAGACACTTCATAGTGTTTTAGGTAACCAACATATAAGTTTTATTTGTTTGTTCAAGTCTTAATGACTATTAGCAATTGTCAATGTGGCTTGATTGGTCACTGTTGAAGATTACGTACACCAGATTTGTACTTGTTTTTCTTTTTCCTTGTATATGATCAGATATATTTTTAATTAGGAAATAAGTGTCATCAAAATTAGGATGGGGACTGTAATTTGTAACTGTACACTGTTGTTATAAATGTTTGAAGCAATTTTATAAATTCAATGTAGGTACATTAATTAACATATTGTCACAAAACTCATCGCTCATATAGGAAAACTTAAAAAGTTTTGTATTGGTGCTGCCACACTTCAGCTTTCTGCCATGAGGCTGCAGCAGTGAGCAGTTAGGCAAAATGGTGACTGATGGCGAGAAAGCATATGTTGTGCTTTAAATGCATTCACATCAGTTTGCCCTAACAGTGCAGTGACATTTCAGAACAAAGTTCACCAAGATCCACCAACTGCCAACTCAATTTGCCAATGGTATGGACAGTTTAAAGCTTCATGATGCCTCCACAAGGGGAAATCAACAGGTTGGCCGGCAGTGAATGAAGAAACGGTTGACTGCACATGGGACAGTTTCGCACGAAGCCCACAGAAATCATTGAACAGAGCAATTAGAGAGCTGAACATACTACAACAGATCGTTCAGAAGATTTTAAGAAAATGACTTAAGCTGAAGCCCTACGATTTGCAATTGCTACAAGCCCTGACTCCCAATGACAAAATAAGATCCTTTGAATTTTCAGCACAGTTGGAACAGCTTATGTAAGAGGATTGTTCATGTAGGAAACTCAACTTCAGTGATGGAGCAACGTTTTTTTTTTTTTGAGTGGTACAATGAACGGGCACTAAGAGGAAATTTGCTGGACATAGACTCTCTCATGTAGCACATTTGATATTCACCAAAAGTTAATGTCTTCTGTGCAGCCTCATGGTTTAAAGTTTATTGTCCCTTTTTCTTCAGCATCAAGACCATTACAGGACATCTGTATTTGGCCGTGCTGGAAAATCAGCCATGCCACCCGGATGGTGCTTCATCCCTCTTTCTTCATAATGTTTATGAATTCTTAAACAGGAAATTGAGAAACCTATAGAACAGTCAGGTTGATGGTCAGCAATTCATATCATGGTCTCCACTCTCTCCCAATCTAACTGCATGTGATTGTGTTCTGTGGGGTTATGAGAAAGATTCATTGTTCATGCCTCCTTTACTAATAAACTTAACAAACTATGAGCTAATGTCAGCAGTGCTTTTGAAAGTAATGATAAGGACATGCTGCACTGAATGTGGAAAGAACTTCATTATCAACTTCACATTAGCGGAATTGTAGGAGGCAACATATAGAACACTTGTAATACATCAAAATATTTTTGAGTTTTTCTGTGTGTGTGCAAAGCACTTTAACAATATGTCAAATAATATATCTACAGCAAATGTGAAATCACTTAAATCATTTATAATACCCCTGTATATTTGGAGTATGGTGGGGTTACCAATCACCCAATATACCATGTTACCTACTGAGTATAGTCATTAATGCTTCACTGGCATAGAAAACTTCTGTATAATTTTTCATAAAAACTATGGGGTGGTGAGCTAAAAGCCAAAATAGCACTTCACCCAATGAAGAGCCTAAATGCAAAACTTCATCAAAATCCAAAACCCACAATTGTTCAATTTCCTTGTATGTTAGTTTCACATTCTTCAAATAAAAATTACACAATATATCTAATCACAGTGTTCTGATCTTGTTTTGTTTCAGGAGTACCTTGGCTTTATAAAAACACTAAATGATGCTGTCAGGGGTAAAGCTCTCTCCTGTGAGAGTTCAAAGTCTGATACAATATGTGGTATATTAGATTTACTGGATACATTGGATAAATGGATAGATGAAATTCCACCACAGGTGCAAGCTCAGAGATTTGGCAACAAAGCATTCAGAACTTGGTTTGCAAGACTTCAGGAAGTAAGAATTTATTGCTTCTCACTTAAAATAGAAAACTGCTAATCAGAATGGAAAAAGAAATCAGTTGAAACTGTTACACGTACAAAGGCTACTGTCTAACTTTAAAAGTCGTAACTAATAAATGAGTGCTTTTGTTACAATCGGTCTGGCTAATATAATTTCACATGTGAAATTCTTTCATAAGCAGAATTGCTATAATGTTAGATTTTCTCTAGTCTTTTTCTTTCCTCCCTTCACAAGGAGGAATTACAGGTTCCTATCTATACTTATTTTTATAAAGCCTCGACTGCATCACATCTATTTCTTTTTTCAAATATTTATTTGGTTGTTTTCTTTGCTTATCATAAGGTTTGCAGGATATTCAAAGAGTTTCAAGGCATTAAACAATTTCAGCAAAATGATTAATTTTTTTTATATAGAGCAAGTGACCCTTTTTGGCAGGGTTTGACTCTTTGCCAGAATCCCTGATTTAGCATGAAAATATTTCCTTTTGAATATCTTGGTTTTGTTGATAGTTGTCTTCATTACTGTACTTTCTTACAAAGAAATTGAGTTTAAAGAAATGAAGGACACTCGCTGGCAGTAATGCTTGCAGACAGGACAGTGTTTTTCAGTGTTTCACCAGGATCTTGGAACTGGGGCAGTAACTCCTGTTCCATGTATGTGAAGGATTGTTTTTATTGAGAAGGAATAGCTGACTGCTTTTGAATATGTATGGTCTAATGGTGTTTTTGGATGTCTGTCAGTAATTTATTTGTGCAATTTTCCATTGTCTACATATCCACTGGGCACTAGTTCTTAATTGGCGCTTGTTTAGCAAAGGACAATATCAATGCATTTGTTTTTTAGAACTCAATTTTGGCTAAAGTTAATAATAGAGGCAATACAGGCCAAGATGTGATCCGATAGAGGGTATGGGTATAGCGAATTCCCAGTGAACGTCATCTGCATGTGTAGTGCCAACAGTAAAATTCGGAGGCGGTGGTGTTATAGTGTGGTTGTGTTTTTCGTGGAGGGGGCTTGCACCCCTTGTTGTTTTGCGTGGCACTATCACAGCACAGGCCTACATTGATGTTTTAAGCACGTTCTTGCTTCCCACTGTTGAAGAGCAATTTGGGGTGGTGATTGCATATTTCAACACGATCGAGGACCTGTTCATAAAGCACGGCGTGCGGTAGAGTGGTTACACTACAATAACATCCCTGTAATTGACTTCATGCCAGGCCTCACCGACCGACATCAGTATTGCTCCTCAGTGCAGCACTCCACGAAGAATGGGCTGCCATTCCCCAAGAAACTTTCCAGCATCTGATTGGCCTGTGAAAGTGGAAGCTGTCATCAAGCTAATGGTGGGCCAGCACCATATTGAATTCCAGCATTACCAATGGAAGGTGCCATGAATTTGTAAGTCATATTCAGTCAGATGTCCAGATACTTTTGATCACATAATGCATATCTGGGATATGTTGCATAGACACCAACTACCACCAAGGACTTGTAGAGACTTCTGTACAGGATTTCTCAGTATTAGGATTTGTTGCGGGTGAAGTTCTTGAACTACCTCATAAAGAGCGTGAGATGCTACTAACAATTACAATGGCAGTGTAACAGTCAGTCGTGAATGAAGATGGTGCACTTACTGAGAGACAAGAATAATACAGTGGTGCTGCTTCCTTACAACAGCTTTGACACGCCTGTAGAGCCATTGCAGTACATTCTAGAGACCTAGCAACATCTATTGTCAGATCACGGTTTTCTTCTTCACACTGGAAAAAGCCTGTAGTCTGTTAATAATTTGTTTCATTTGTTTATGGCACAGAAGCCATGATTGCTGTTGTTGTGGTCTTCATTCCTGAGACTGGTTTGATGCAGCTCTCCATGCTACCCTATCCTGTGCAAGCTTCTTCATCTCCCAGTACTTACTGCAACCCACATCCTTCTGAATCTGCTTGGTGTAATCATCTCTTGGTCTCCCTCTACGATTTTTACCCTCCACGCTGCCCTCCAATGCTAAATTTGTGATCCCTTGATGCCTCAGAACATGTCCTACCAACTGGTCCCTTCTTCTAGTCAAGTTTAATTACTACAAATGAAACAGTTTCATGAATAGTTTCACCAATCACCTCATAATAATATGGTGTCCACCTTGATAGCTCAGTGATCAACACAGTGGAATGCTGTGCAAAGGCACCCGGGTTTGATTCCTAGCTGGGTCGGATATATTCTCTGCTCAGGATTTGGTGTTGTGTTGTCTTTATCATCATATCATCCCCATCGTCGCCAAAATGGCGTCAACTAAAAAGACCGGTCTACCCAACGGGAGGCTCTCGCCACACGACATTTCATTTAATTTGATTTATAATAATGTGGTGTAAGTTTAATGCCCAGAATACAGTTGAATGCATATTTTCTGATTTTCCTCCCTGCCCCCCCCCTTCCCCCTCCCCAGCATTTTTTAAGATAAGTGTGCCCTAGATTTCAAAACTTTTTGTAATTATTTTGGCCTTTTATGCAAGATACCTTACATTTTACCTTGGTCCATAAACCTAAAAGGTTTTTAAGGAATTATGCTCCCATTTCTTGATTATGCTTCACTTAAAGCTTCTAATGAACAGATGTTAAAATTTGACCTTTATAATTTAAGTGTATGTGTGTGTGTGTGTGTGTGACGATATATACTCTTTTAAGATTTTAGTGAATAATAAGTGAATTACTTTTCTGTTGTTTTTAGAAAGCAGAACACCTGCTGCAGGCAGCCTTACAACCCAAGTTCCACCGGGCTATTCCTGAAATTGTGGTGTATTTAGTTGAAGGCTTTGGAAATTCAACTCGAATTGATTACGGTACAGGTCATGAAATGGCATTTCTTATGTTGCTATGTTGCTTGTTCAAGATTGGAGCCTTTGTTGAAACTGACACTGTGGCAGTTGTTACTTGTGTTTTTAATAGGTAGATTTTTTACCAATGATCTGTTTTTTTCAGTTTCCACATCCCTCTTTACGACTATATATTATAAAAATTAATGACTTGCAGGTACTTAACTTTGGTCCGCAAACTTCAGCTGACGTACAGAATGGAACCTGCAGGAAGCCATGGTGTGTGGAGTTTAGATGATTATCAGTTTGTCCCTTTTATTTGGGGAAGTTCTCAGCTTATAGGTAAGCATCTAAAGAGAATTGTAGTGTATTACTTGATTTTTCTATCTTTTAGATTGTGCTTTTGGCCACAACTCCCAATCCACCTCCAGTTTCTTTATGCTGTAACGTCCTCTTGTAGAAACTTACAGAATGAATAACAGGCATTTTGAAGTTTAAATTTTCGTGCAACACTTTAAATAAATTTCTAGTTTATGATAGGAAATTTAATCAGTTATCAGAACTGTGTGCTGAGTGTTTTGTTACAAAGTGAATAATACAGTTCTTCATTAATATACAGGCCATATCTTTTCTACTAGTTAACAAACATCAACATACTGGATCGTTGAGTAGGATTTAATGTTCATTGCATTTTACGTGTTTAGATTAGATTAGATTTACTTTCATTCCAGTTGATCTGTAGTGGAGAGGTCCTCCAGGATGTAGAACATGTCAGAAAAACAATAATATGTGACAAATATTTACAACTAAAACAAATGAGCTGATGTACCTTTACAACAGGTCCCAAGTGGAATGATAGACATTTTTTTATGCATTGTCACAATTGTTAATAAATGAAATATGTTGTCTCTCTGGTGCTGTGCAAAAAGTGTAATTTTTTATCAGAAGAGTAATCATCCCTCACATTATTCATTTACCAATCTCTTACTAGTTTGTATAATGCATGTTCCAGTTTATCTGTCGTATGTAGTTGCTGTGGGAGAAGATGCCAGTTTTTGTATTTGCTGTCTTTCAGACCTCCAATTTATTAAAATGCATCTGGCAGAATCCTGGATGTTAGTGAAACTGTAAACATTTTGAAGCCCCTGGGCAGACTGTAGGGCAGTAACCTTGCAAGTTGTCTGTGGACTCCATAATTCTTTGTATAATTGTAATGGATAAACATTGACAGTAAAGCAGTGTGGTAGAGGTAACCCATGAGTGTCCTCAGTGACAACTTATCAGGTGTGAGAAGGGTTAGTGGTGTCCTGTGAATGCTCTGTTAGTGTTATGATGTCTGTGATATCTGGTGTAAACTGTCTGCACAGCAGGTAGATCTGGACAGCTCTGACATCAGGTCCACACTCACTGAACAGATGCTTTGGTGGCACTATTTACACTGGCTTTTTGCTAATGATGATTCTTTTTGCGGTGTCAGACATGGTAAGAGAGCTATTTTTCTGGCCTATTTTCCTAGTTAGTGTGAGGAGATAGTTGTACGTTTCACCAGATGAGAATATCAAAAGAATAATTGACCGCCATCTCATCAGTTTCATTTGTGTAGTATTCTGTATCGATATAGATGCAACTTGCCTATTCTCACACAGCCTCTTTAAGTGCACCAGAAATAACATGAACATTATGTTGCTGAGGTCAGTGACTATCCCTGAATATTTAAGGGTTTGGATAAACACAAATTGCATACTGGATTTTGATTCTTAATCTGTAAATTAGTTATTTGCAACAGACAAAATTATGTAAATTGATATAGCTTTTGCCATATTTGGATGCCTTACCTCGTAGGGAAACAGCATTTTCTAATTGCTACCAGAAATATATATTTTTATAAATAATTTAAGGAATAAAATAAAAATAAAAGAAAATATTAGAGTCATTGATTCATCTGGACTTAAACAAGATTGTGAACTTTGCTAGCCTTCAGACGAATCCCTTTCAACAGCTGTAGAGTATGCATATACTTAAACATTTAGAACTACATTGTGCCACCTGACTACATTTTTCTGGCTTGCATATCTGCTTTTTGTCTGGATTTGACGAGTTGTGTCAGAAGGAGTGGGTAAGGACAGAAAGGAGACTGGGAATGGAAGTGTGGTTTCCAAAAGGGTGATTGACTGCTGGGAAGGTGGGTTGGGGATGGGGGACTGCTGGGAAGGTGTAGGTGCTGGTGCAGGATGAATGAAGTTACTGTCAATGGAAGGGTGTGGGTCTGGGACAAGGGGCTAGTGTAGGTTGGGACAAAGAGTACTATGGAATCAAAGGGTGTGTTGCAAGGACAATTCCCATCTACATAACTGAGAGAAGCTGAAATTAGAGGAAGGATCTAGATGTACGGGGTGTGAAGCAACGATTAAAATAGAGCAATTTGCACTCAGCAATGTGTTCCACCACTGGGTGCTCAGCTCTGCTCTTGGCCACAGTTTGGTGGTGGCCATTCGTTTGGATGGACAGCTAGATGGTAATCATGTCCATATAAAATGCTTTGCAGAAATTACAGTGGGGCTTGTATATGACATCGCTGCTTTCACAGATTGCCCTGCCTCTGGTTGGGTAGGATAAGCCTGCGGTGATGTGACTGGAGTAAGATGTGCTGGGTGGCTGTATTGGACAGTTCTTGCACCTGGGTCATCCAGAGAGACATGACACTTGTGGCAAGGGGTTGAGAGTGAATACGGTGTAAGGTTGGACTAGGATATTGTGTAAATTGGAGGGGCAGTGGAATACTGCTTCGAGAGGTGGGTTACAGTTTTTCATATTGAATACATTGAGAATTTACTGTTTGTAGTGTGTCTGGTCTAGTCACAAATAATGTGTGTGTGTGTGTGTGTGTGTTTTTTTTGTTGTTGTCTGTATACCTAAATGTTTAGTGTGTTGAACATGGTGTTTCAGGTGGAGCTCTTTTCTCCTTTGTTTTTGAAGGCATTTTTCTCACATAGCTTGTTGCTGAAAATTGACATGTCATCCACATAAATGACAATTATTAAAATACCTGATTCTTGACATTTGCTGTAGATGCATGGAGCAGCTATCGTACTTTTGATGTTTACATTCAGCATTGTGCTGTATAAATTCAAGTTCCAGCATTGGGTGCCATGCTTCAGTCTATATACTCGTTTGGTTTTTAGTCATTCAGTATTAATACATTCAACTGTCTTTTTAGCTGAATATATCTTAAGAAGTTTCACAACATCTCTTCATTCTATGATAGTTACCTTGTAAGAAAGCTGTGTCGGGCTCTAGGTGATTGATGTCAAGATTGTTATTTACGTTTCGTTTTTGCTGTTACTGAAACATGTCATGATAAGCATTAACAAATATGTGTGATCTAGACAAGTTTTTGTGTAAGTGCCAAGAATGATTGCTGACCTTTTAAAAGATTTTTAATTGTGTAATATTCAAAGGAAAACTTATAGCCATTTTACAAGAGTGTTTACTGAATATTACTGATCTTCCATAGAGCAATAAGAGGAATTTAATTATTCAATAGATTTGAAAATAAACTTTCAATAATGTATTTCACATTCCTGTTTCAAAGTGATCTTCATTACCCAATGAATTTACAAATTTCTTTGCGCATGTTACCAGGTTTATTCTTTTCGATAGGAGTCTTGAAAAGGAAACTTGTATATGTTAGCACAGCAGTAAGTGAAGTTTGATAAATGTAAACATGCAGTTCTTGTTCTTTACTGATCTAAGTTCGTGTTCTTTTTTGCAGATCATCCACAGATTGAGCCTAAATCTTTCTTAGTAAATGAAGTTGTTGAGGCCTATTGTGATGATTACTTATTTTTAGGGTGTATTAAATTTATTAATCAGGTATGTATTCGATTGATGATAGAGTAACATTTCAAAGGCAACTTAGATTATGATAAATCTGTGATTTGTTTTGTAATGGGAAAATGTTTCACTCTAACTAAAATATCTGGGAGTAAACACATACACCACCGAGTGTAAGAAAACACTAAAATATATAAAGAAATCTCTTTTTATAAGAAGTGGAAAAGAATCTTATCTAGCAGATCTGTTGCTGCTCATGTATCAGATACTAGCTGTAGAAGAGGTGGCAGTGTCACTATTGTGCAGTCAATCATAGAAAGAAGAGTAGTTGTAACATATCAATTGCAGTGTGCTAAGAAGATGTAAGAAAGTGCTAAGATGGCAAATTAGGGTTTAATCATTCTTGTCAGTGTGATTATCATTGAGTGCAGGATTGGATAGAACAAGAATGGTTAATGAAATTGATCATGTAAATTTTGAATTCCATTCCTCCCAACTCAGAGTCCAATGCCTTAACTAGCACATAGCCTCTCTCATTGCTAAGTAGGTGTAAGTTTGGATTGGAGAAGAAAAGGTGATGGACAGCCAAGCCACAAAGCAAGAACAAAATAAGGAAGATAAGTGGGAAATGTAAGAGCAACTTCCAAAGCGAGGAATTAGTTTACACATAAGGAGAGGGACAGAATGGGTAGTAATGAGGTAGTATTGAAATACGAAAATCTGCCAAGGCCTTAACTTACAAAATGCTTTATTTTTTATTACCTGATTCGCAAACAAATATCCAGTAATATGTCCTCTCATTCCCTTGACACTTTTTGCTGGGACAGTAACCAGCTACAAAGAAATGCTCCCCTTAACATACAGTGCCATCAAAGTCTCGAACATGTTAATGGCATCCTTTGCCAGGACATCAGTTACCATGCATCATATCTTGAAATGCAGAATATACTTCTCGAAGTTCTTCCCACTCCCTTACAAAATAGTATCCCATGAGCCTGTCGATGTATGTGTTATGTGGTCTTTTCTTTTACCCTGTGTGCTTGCCATCTCATGACTTGAACATTATATTGTTGCTAATGACTTTGCTGTATTACAAATCTAATGCCTCAATCATTTGTTGCATCAGTCTGCTTACAGGTTTATAAATAATATACTATGTGAAATAAATAATTTATTTTGTGAAAGTCTTCAAGAGAAAATTGTTTTGATAGAAATTGTATACTCACAACATGCTGAGTATTTTACACCATAAATACTCTGCTGATTTGTATGAAATTATACTTACATATGAAATTTATTCAAAAACAACAGAAACTAATGTAACAAATTCTGACATATCAGTTTTATGTATATGTGTATCAGTTTTTTATATGCAGATGTTATTGTCAAATAGGTAAAAACTGGGTTATTTGCGGAGCATTCAAACCAGTTATGGAATATCAGTGATGTTCCCTCATGGTCCAAAATAAATTCTGGTCTGATCAGGATGTATATTGCAGAAGTAAGTGTAGTAACTAATAAAATGCTCTTATGTAATGAAAAAAAGAATTATTGTGTTGATACAGAATCAATTTTTCGTATTTTCTGCTTACTTATTATTCAAGTATTCTCTACTTTTTCGTATATTACAGGTTTTGGATGTACTTATTTTATTTGTTATACCCCTTTGTGGCCATAACCATTTCTTAAGTAATGTACACTGTTAGACATACCATTCCTAATGTGGCTCTCTTATTCTTTGACAGGTGCTGGAGAAGTTTCCTGTTGTACAACATGTTTTATTCGGTTCATTAATGTCCATTGAAGCAGCCCCCTTAAGCCATTTCTCTGAAAGAGGTGTAGGATCAATGAGGCCTAGGCCACCTGACTCATTCCGTGCCCCACCACCACCCAAAAATTAAACCCAGACAAAGCTAAATGGTATTTTATATTTTACATAAATTTATACCTCTGCATTTACAAAATTAAATTTTAGAGCTATTTCAGGATCATCATTTGTATATATGCTTCAACAGATGAAATACCAAAAAAGTAATGATTCTCATGCAGTCAGTTAAAATTTGTAAAATTTCTTACCAAAATTGCGACAGTGTTAGATACTGTAAAATATGTATTTTAATAAATAACTTATTGTATACAAATCTTAGT
Organism: Schistocerca cancellata; assembly: GCF_023864275.1. Lineage (NCBI taxonomy): Eukaryota > Metazoa > Arthropoda > Insecta > Orthoptera > Acrididae > Schistocerca > Schistocerca cancellata. The sequence continues at coordinate 397,783,792 of NC_064631.1, forward strand.
ACATTACTTACTTTTTGTGTCTGTGTTAATTTTTGAGTTTCTGTGAATGGCGTTGAGTATTACGGTTGAGATGCTGACAAGGGCAAGGATGTGGAATGTAAGTTATTCTGCAGTTATTACTGCTGTTTTTCAGTGCCTTGGAAATGTTGTGAGAACCCTCCTTTCTGGAAAATAAAATCTGATCTACCAGAGTATAAATAGGACGGACATACAATGGTAAACATTTAATTGTTATCCAGTAGACACTAAGTATCATTTTTCTTTGCTTTGTTGATTCCATTTATCATACCTTACGTATAAAAGAGATGATGAGACACTTAAAAAGCACATCTGTTAAGTTCTATAAGTAAATCTGCTGTAACTCTGTACATAATACTTGCACATGTGCCATGGCACCAGGCAATAGCATTTGCATGGGCTGGCTACCAGAGGCCGCATGTGATGGGTCTCATGACGTATGCACACAACACGGCATCTACTTAGCCTTCTATCGGAGCCTTGTAAGCACAATGCAGCAGGCACTCACCCTACTATTGTGTTCGTACTTATTGTCAGCTCAGCAACTGCTTGTATCAGTACATGGATAGTTTCTGTGTTTATCTCAGTGTTCTTAATTGTTGTTCACTTGCATGTGGAAGAAGAATAAATTTTGGTTCATTGTGGCCGTGTTGTTGTTTGTCGCTTACAGTATGGTACAACTGGTGACAAGTGCAGCGTTCACTTCTGCGTGTTCAGTCTTTTTGGTTGTTCCTTTGCTTCTTGTGTCCATGAAGGTTTGTCCAATCACTCCTTGAGCAGCAGCATGCCTTCACAATTGCTATCACAAACTTGTTGGCCACATTGACTATGCAGGCTTCCATGCCATTGGTGTACCCACTGCCCTCTCTTCCCCTTATGACAATATGGCTGAAGGAAGGGAGGCTTATGAGAAGCGGCTTCGGTCACACTTCCTCATTTTTGGTATCACTGATAAACTTGTGTTTGTTCCTTTCTTGAATTTCTCCTCAAATCTACAAGTTGTTGTGCAGTTAGCCTACACTGCTTTTGTTCAAAGAAATATCTTTGTTGTACAGTTTTCACCGTAAATGCACATGTCTTTCTAGCATGTGTAAAGTTCTACCGTAGTCATTAAGAGTCCCACCTCCCAGGCATGTTGGTTGAATTCCACAACTTCAGTTGCAAATGTCAGTTTGTTACCAATGCTCATGATGATCCCTTTGCTGATTCTGTGGTCCATGATGCCATCATTTGGTTGGCTCCTGACAAATTGGTGCACCAAAGTGCACTACCGTGCAAGGAATCATCTTTGGCTGGAGTGTTAAATATTGCTCAATCTTTCGAGGTATCTCATGTTGGTAGCTATCAAATTGAGACAAGACCTGTTCCTGGTCACTGGGTATTGGTTAGTTCTCAGGACGACAATGACATGGCAGTGGTCAGATGCAGCCTCCGCGCTGCAGTGGACAATGATGTGGCTAACAGCCACTACAGAAATTGCAGCACTCCATGGTTGCATCTTGTCCATACTGTTCCATGGAATGTGACAGGGCGGGGTGCTCTAAGTGCTGGGCGAATTGCAACAACTGTAGGAAACAGGACATATAGTGTCTGTGTGTCATTCCCACCCCTCTCATGCGGACATACACATGGATGTTAATTGTGTGTCCCCACTGCTTACAAATCATAACAAAGTGTTTGTCAAAGTGTGAGTGGTGGCCAAATGCTTGGACCACAAGTGACTTTACAGGTCTTCCAAACTTAAGTTGATCCGGGATCTCTGATGTTGCATCTGGTTACTTGGTGTTTGGTGAATTGCAACCACCAGCATGTTCCAGTTTTGGGGCAGTTTATGGCTCCCATTATGTATAAATATGTTGTGTATTCCTTGACATTTTTAGTAGTGGATGATGCTGATACCATTTTTTTTTTTTTTGTCTGGATGCTTTCAGTGCCTTTAGTTTTTCCATTTTGGATACAGTGCACCTCGTGTCTGAATTCTTGTCTCTTTTTCTTGAATGGGCTAATTTATGCCACTAATTTTGCAACCTACATAAGCCAGAAACCTGGGTGTGGCCATGCTTTTTCCATGCGCGCTGTGTTCTAATTGCTTTTGCGATCAAATGAAATCAGAAACCAACTGGACAGCTCCACAAGAATATTCCTTTTCAGTGAATGCTGGCCTGCAAGCACGTGTTCACACTTTTGAAATTGAAATTATATTTTGCTTCTTGTTTGGTTATTTTTATCCTGGCTACCACCTGGTTTTGGCTATGGACATCTCTCAGTGTGGACTTGGGGATTTTCTTACACATTGTTGTGAGGATGGTTCCAGATGTCGATAGCATAAGCGTGAAAAACACTCAGCTCTGCTCAGCAGTGCTACTCTCAAGTTGAAAAGGAAATGCTTGCTATCTTCTATGCTCTCAAAAAGTTTCGTGTGATCTTGTGTGGATTTAAGTTCCTCCTCATTACTGACCACAAGTCCTTGGTTTCATTGTTTAATCCTTCTGCTTCACTGCCCGACAAACCAGCACTTTGCCTCCGGAATTAGGCTTTGTTTCTGTCACATTACAACTATGAAATTCATATTGGGCCTATTGCAAAACGTGCCAATACCGATGCCCTGTCGTGGCTTGCAATGGGAATGGATTCTACTTTTGAAGAGGATGAACTCCTTTGTTTTCACTTAGGTGTTGAAGTGCAATGTCCAGTGGAAGGGTTTCCTATTACAGGCTCCTAGGTTCCAGGTGTTGTCACTCCTGATCTGGTTTTGCACCAAGTTGTTCATCTTGTTCAGCATAGTTGGCTGAAAAGGCTTCTGGGCAGGCCTCCTGATCTTTTGGATAACTATGTTGCTCTCCATCACCACCTTGCTGTATTTTGTGATAGTGTTCTCTTAGCTACGGATGAGCTGTGGCCTAAGGTTGTGATCCCCGCTGCTCTATGGCAGGATGTGCTTCAGATCCTAAATCAGGGACATTGCTGAGTCTCATGTATAAAGTTATTGGCCCATCGGTATGTGTTTTGATGTGGTGATGGTGACATTTTACATCTTATCGCAGCTTGCTCTCAGTGCTGGCGACTCTATCTCTCTCTCTGTGGCCCACACCACATGGCATCTGTGAGAATACATCCATGTGGATTTCACGGGACTCTTCCTAAATTCTTTCTGGTTGTTGATTGTCAATGTGTTGTCTAAATTTCTGTAGATTATCTGCTGTCCTTTATTGTCAGCCATGGCTAGGTTTGAGGCCCTCTCCAAAAATTTTCTAATTGAAGGATAGCCTAATACACTTGTGACAGATAGCGGTCCACATTTTTTTGTCTGAAACTTTCCACAACTTTTGTGCCCATCAAGACATTTGCGAGGTGACTGCTGCTCCTTTTCACACCCAGTGTAACAGCAAGATGGAACGTCTCGTCTACGTGTTCAAGGTACAAATGAAGAAGTACGTTGCAGACTCCACTGTGGACAACACCTTGACACCCTTTTTGAGTTCTAGAGATTTACCCCAGTGGGGGATTGGAGTCCGCCTGAGATGCTTCATGGTTGCCAGCCACACACCTTCCTGCATTTTCTCATGCCACCACACCAACACCAACACCAACACCCATTGGTACAGTCCTCATCGCAGTTTACTCATGGCTCCACGGTCTGGGCTTGGTGATTTGCCTGCTGATCAAAGTAGGTTACGACTATGGTCCACAGCTGCTGAGGCCGCAGTTTCTGTATGATGCACACAAATCATGAGCTGGTGGCGCACCAACACACTCAGCTGCATCCGTGTGCCATGGTGAGGACTGTGGATCCTCTGGTTTTTTTCCCTCAGTGCCTGTTGTAGCATTGCAGGGTGGACCTGCTGTCCTTTTGAATGTTGTCACCTCCTATCTCTCATCCAGTGTTCAACCACCCTGCGCCTGCTGCTGCTAGGCCTTCCTGCGATACTAAACTGCCATCGGCGATTCCTTCACAGGCTGAGCCAGTGCCTTTAGGGCTCTTCAGTACCAGTGCATCTGATTGAGCAGCTAGCATTTTCGCTATTGGCGCAGCTCCACCGTGTCAAGGAACCAGAAATTTGAGTTGCTACCAATGCCCTTGTCACGAGTCTTATAATATAGTACTAAACAGGGAAGTGGGGGCCATGCATGTCCAGTTCTGTGCCACTTCTGCCCCTACTCACCAGTTCTGGCCTGGAATCCTGTGCCACTTCTGCCCCTACTCATCAGCTCTGGCCCAGAATCTCCTTCTGCTGCTGCTGTAATCGCCTGCAATTTCCGCCACATAGGCCGTGTGTGTTTCACCAGTTGCTCTGATGCCTGCATTGGCACAGCAACCGTTCCCCAAGGGGGTGGGAGTGCTGTAATCCAATGTGTAGTACTTTGATACATGCAGGAGCACTAGGCCGCCAGCACACTGCACTAGGAGTATTTCACCAATGGCATCTGCACAGGCCAGCCTCCAGGGGGTGCCTTTTGTGGGCCAAATGACTTGTGTGCCTGGCACAGTATTTGCAGTGCTGTCTGCTGGAGCCACCATCTTTTTAAGCACAGTGCGGCAGGCACTCACCTTCTTATTGTGTTAATACTTTATTACGAGCAACTGCTTGTAGCAGTACCTGTATTGTTTCTGTGTTTATGTCTGTTCTCAACTGTTGTTCTTTTGTATGTGGAAGAAGAATAAACTTTCATTCATTGTGGACGTGCTATTGTTTGTGTCTTACAGTATGACACAAAAACACAAATGGCTGAGCTGTTTATACACGATTTGTGGGTAGTCTGTTACCAAATTTCAGTAGAAAATTTATAACTGAGAGAACAAGACAGGGGGAAACAGTATGGGTAGTTTGACATGTACATTGAATAACAGTAGCTGTTGTGATACAGGAATTAGTGTTGAATCTGCAAGTGGGCTTGTTAAGAGTGTTTAATTTGTAACAGGTTTATACATATTGTGGCAACTGCGACAGTGTGAAGTCATATTGCTGCTGTGCATTGAAAATAAATGTACAAACAACCAGGATACATTGAACAGTCACATACTGCCAATGCAAGCAATGCTTTTTACAAAAATTGTGGAAGTGCTGTGTGCTGCTCGTATCTAAAAATTTCCTATAAATTTGGTTTGAGAGGATTAATTAGTTATCATAAAGGTGAACAGTGGAAATAACAATTATTGCCCTTTGGAATCCAATAACAGAAATATCACTTAGAAACTCCATGTAGATTTAATTATTGGAAAGGGCACATATACAGATGATGATAAAAATACTTAAATACTGAAGTATATCACACTTTTCTTTTTCTAATGTGTTCCTTGTGCTTTTTGTTGCTCATCAGGGAGGAATAGTTTATATTGTGTAATTAGATTATGCACGTACTGTATTTATATGGCTGCAAGATAACCATGAATATAATACAACCCTCCTTTTTTATGAGGCACGACGAGAAATTTTTATCTCCAGTGTGTTCTGACTAATAAAAGTTAAATGTGTTGTATTAATACACTGACAGGTAAAAGTAACACCCTTAGGGACCATGTTCAGTGGTGCCAGACACTGAGGGATTGTAGTGTTACTGATTTAATTGTCATGCTAATCAGCGATCAGATGGTGCTCAGAATGCCTGTCTACACACCCTCTATTTTGATTCTGCAGACAGTGACTGTGGTGCCTTTAGAGGTGAACAGTGTTTGTAACATTCATTCTAGAGTACAACTGTGGCCTGCTGATGAGTACATACTTCGATTGAGTTACTTCAGGCATTTGCATGTGGTTACATCGTGGATCTGCAGGAAGTTGGATGGACATATTGACAGACTTCTGCACATGTTGTGCCCAATGTATCAGTGGTGTGTCACTGCTTTCAGCAGTGGTCTGTGGAACATTCCCTCTCCCATGGACCAAATATTGAATGTCCATGTAGTACAGGTGTATGTTAAAATTGATGTGTCTTGTGAGCAGTTGTGGCCGACTATGCATTATCCATGGAACAAATCTGGGTCCATGTTACACTTATGTGTCACCAAAGATCTGTGTGCTTGCAACAGGACTAGCATCATGCTTGCCTCTGGCCAGGCTGCCACTGACCCTATGAAACCCCCAAGCGCGGCTACTCTGGTGTCGCGAAAGAGTCGACTGGAGAGTGGAATGGCATTTTGCCGTCTTCAGTGTTGAGAGTATGTTTTGTTTGTGTGTGAGTGATGGTGATACATGTTGTAATGGAATTGACCAACAGAGCATGTTTAGTTACATGTTAGTAATACATGGTACTTGAACTAGTGCATCTCATGATATTCGAAGTATAGGACTTCAAAATGCATGAGACAATGCCCTGGAAATATACACTCATGTTCAGAAAAAAACAGAACACAGATAGGACATTCATATTCAGAAGAGATGCACATTAGTATCTACTACTAGCCTTCAGAAATGGGTTAATGAAGGTGATAAAGAAATATGGAATGCCAACTGAGTTAAGTGAAAAGGAGGAGAGGTGTCTTGTTGAAGGCTTTCTTGTATGTGCACACTGGAGGTTGGAAGCACAGACATTGGAACTGTAATACAGCAGTACCTGTACGGGTAGGCAGGACTAGTTACAATTTACAGACAGTATGCTAGTTTGTCATCTATGTTTTGGAGTCATAACCTGACTAAGAAATGTTCAGAAAATATTAATAGATTAAGTTTTGGGATGTCTCAGGAATCTGTTGTATCCTATTTGAGAAACTTGGAGAGCTGTATGGGATTTTCATTGTCCCTTGTTATAAATTACGAGGAGACAAATTTTACATATAATCCAGGAGCTGTGCAAGTTGTGAAGAGGGGTGTGAAACATCATGGTAGAATTGTGGACTGGAGCAAAATTAACTCTGGTGTTACGGTTGCTACAGCTGCAGATGGAAATGTTCCTACACCCTTATGTAATGTATAAGGCTAAGCACTTTACTGAGGATGGATGGAAGTTGGAATTAGTGGTTCTGCTTACAACTGAAACTCAGGCGTATGGTTTGACGCAGACACTTACCATGAATGGCTGTCCACAATAATTGAGCCAAATTGCCGAAAAATAGATGATCCAAAAGTGCTCATTGGTGACAATCTCTCAAGTCACTTAACATTAACATCTATCCCAGATTGTGAAGCAAACATCATCTGTATTGCCTTCCATCAAAATCTACTCATATGCCAGCCTCTAAGTGTGGTATATTTTCATCTTTTACAGAGAGAGCGGTGGAAAGTTTAAAGTGTGTGTTAGATAAAAAGAGGACCACTTCACAAGATAGTTGTTTAAGTATTGGTCATTTAACTGCATTTTCAGTTTTAATTGTAATATCAAAGATATTTTTTATTTAAATGATTAATGGAAAATCTCATATAGAGATGTGAAACAAATACTAACAAAGAGATAGAGGGGCTGGCCAGTACTTACCTCAGCTCAGTACAGCCGATAGATACACACAAAACAAAACCGAAAATTTATGTTCCTAGCTTTCGGAACAAATGTTCCTTCATCAGGGAGGAGAGAGGGGAAAGAAAGGGAAGAAGGGAAAGGAGATTCAGTTACTCACAACCCAGGTTATGAAGCAACAGGGAAAGGAAAATAGGGAGGGTAGCAAGCTTGCTACCCTCCCTATTTTCCTTTCCCTGTTGCTTCATAACCTGGGTTGTGAGTAACTGAATCTCCTTTCCCTTCTTCCCTTTCTTTCCCCTCTCTCCTCCCTGATATTTTTTATTTAAATGTACACCATTGTTTCTTCTTAAAGGCGTTACAGTATTCCACTTTCCATCTTGAATGGGACCAAGTGGTTTAAATATGAAAATATATAGGTGATCCGTTTTACCCCAAGTAGTGTAATAAATTGAATCAGACATTTAAAATTTGTATGTTGATAAATGTTTCCTGTAAAAATATGTTAGTAGCACCAGGAAAGACCAAAAATGTAAATCACTAGACAGTTTTTTTTCCAGATTCCTGTTAATGTTTAAACCTCATTTCTTAAGAAAACATCAAATTTTGACCCACTTCATTTCAATTTACAGTACTTGCTTTGAATTATTCTGCAACAACTATAGTTGGGAAATTCGACTTTACCTTCAGCAGCTTAATTCGGATAATTTCTTGAGTAGTCACGGGATTTCTCTTGCATGTACTGAACACCCTCCTGCTCTTACTTTCTCTGATATCACCTATAAACATTGCTTCTGTGACATCAAATTTTCTTCTTGCTTCACATCTTGTTTGTTACCTCTGCTTCTTGAATCACCAATAATTTAAAATTTGCTTAATAATATCTGCGTGAGCTGCAAACTCATAGATTCACATTTCTCAGTAGTGTCATGGTTGTAATTTGCATATGTTATCAATTGCTACTATTTACAACTCTTACTGCACTAACAATATAAGCAGACTTGTTTCCCTACAGCGGGGTCTGCAGAAATTTTGCCACTTTGATTAATATGGTAGCCAACCTTGAAAGCTGAAAGTGCTGTAGTGCAATAGCAAACTTAAGCTTTATTGTTGACCTCATGTTTCATTTGTCCTGAAAGAACATATTTTTGTTAGCATTCATATCCAGTGGAAATGTGTACTGGTGATAATTTGTCCGGTTTTGAACTCAATTCAGTTTTGACTAATAACGGATTTTGGCAGACCACAGTTTTTAAACATGGTAAATGTTGCAAGGTTCATAGTATACATTCTTTTTGTTGGCAGCAGAAGAAAATTTGCTGCCCAGTTCTCTCCCAAAATTTGTTCTAGTGCTCAACAAAGCTGATGTTCTCCCTATAACTCTGTTTAGTTCTTCAGATTAAATCTGCACATGAGTACTGTTGCCAGAGCTTGATCTGTGAATGCGAGGCTACCCTTGCATTAAAATACTACACAATGTAAAAACATTTACAGCGGCAGCAGCTATAGTTTAATTTGAAAATGTTAAGATGGCCCTGTATTTTTTGAATGATGAATGTGAGCAAAACCTCTTATAATTAAATAAATATTGGCAGTGCCTCCACTGCTACAAAGGAAATGTTAATTACTTACTCATAGAAATCTGTAATGTCCAGTGTCTGTACACAAACATTACATTTGTTTTCCATGCTAATGTAGTTTTGTGCACTAATGTATAACATTACAAACATTACATTTGTTTTCCATGCTAATGTAGATTTGTGCACTATTGTATAACATTGTTGGGTCCCAGTCCAAGTGAGGATGCAGAAAAAACACATTTTATCGATATTCTCACCAATCTTCTTTCAAAGTGTTGAGATGATATCTGGTAGCCCTGTGTTTTTCCACAATATAATGGCCTCATTTCTTTCCTACCACCATATTTGAGTCTTTGAACCAATACTCGTTTCTAGTTTACAAGCACAAACTAGAATGTATGTAAATAGCAGCACACATTCATCCTATACTTCAACCAGAATGGGGTCTCAAATGGAAATTTGCATCATAGTTCCCACCTTAGTGAATTTAGCCCTTTTTTCCAATTCCCATGGAATCTTTCACTAAGCACTTTGCTTTGTCTCACTTCATGATTCATTTTACATTGGATGCATGCCCTTATCGAGGCTATAATATGTGAACATAGATTTCTTCCTCCTTATTAAGAAATGTTCATTGAATGTGTTCCAAGCTATACTAGAGGGCACACAGTTTCAGCTATCACATGATTGATACTAAATATACCAGACATTTGGTGCAGCAAGATCATTCAAGTTCATTATTATCGGTGGTGGCTTTGTTGATGACTTTAATGTTGCAATTGGCCAGAATTGTTGAGAGCTTAGCAATATGTGGTTCTGTATTAGATGTCTAATCTAGCTCTTGCTGTAGCTATTAAAATCCCACTTAGATTTTCCAGTTACACTGAGAAATGTATCTGGTATGAGTCCTGTTTTTGAAAGCTGCGTTGGCTGGGTGGTGGCTACTTAAGACTTGTAATTACAGCTCAGTTTCCTCCACACAGCCTGTCCTAATGTGCTATGTATTACTTCCTTACCTAGATGACCTCAAAATAAGTTGAAGATCTCCCTCAAAGAAGGTTTTTTTTATCACATTTTTGGCAATGTTGAGTTTTTACTGGAATAAAGTGATACATTACATGAGACATTCTTTCATAGCAATGGCTCTCTCTTTTCTGTTTAAAAGTTGAGCTATTTGTAGTTGTAAAGTTGATCATCCTGAAAGAACATTGTGTATCAGTGAAAATTGCAGATGTGGCTGATTTAAGTTTCACTCCAAAGACAGTTACAATGTTAACTAAAAGCATAGAAAGAAAAACAGATCTACCAGGAATGTTGGTGGGAGAACATTTCTTCATAGTGACTACACCAAAGAGAAATAGATCGCTCTCCCCCTCCCACCTCCCCCCTCTCCCCAATCTCCAGTTAGTGCAAGTTTTATCACAGACAAATTTCTGACTGTATGCTTTCCCAGCATAAACTGTTGATGAAGGTTTCTCAGGTCTCCAGCCAAGTGGTAGCGTTGATATATCGCGATGTCTCGGGAAGTGTCATACTACCCATCTTCCGGCAAAGTGTTGAGATGCGCAGAGAGTGGGGTATGTATATGTGCGGTCACCCCCTCCACCAGACCTCAGGAGGCTGCGATGGACTGGCAGTGTGTGTGAGTTGGTGGGGTTAGTGGTCGCCCCCGGCAACTGTGTTTGGTTCTTGGTTTAAGCATTCTGTCTGCATCCATGGCAGGAGGACGTTACCGGGCGCGCTCCCAATGAATTGCCGCTATCGCAGGGTTCCATGCTGCGCTGAGTTGGTATCCCTCATCCCTGTTGACCAGGTTGTCGTGAATCCTTATTTCTAGGGATTCTTTGAAATCATCTTCCCAGAAGCCAGGTACTCAGCACAGCACCTTCGCGTTTTTGAAGTTGAAGGTGTGTTCTTCATTTATGCTGTGTTCTGCTATGGCTTATTGGCTGATATGTTCTTTTCAGTGCTTGGATATACATCACTGTCCAATGTATTGTTTACCATATTCGCATGGTATGTTGTATATTCCTGGTGTGTTAAGATTCAGCGGATCTTTGGCAGAACCTAGGAGCTCCCTCGTCTTCGGTGGTTAGCGGAGAATGGTTTTGATATTGTATTTGCCCAGAAGTCATGCAATTTTGGCTGAGAGTGGACCCACATACGGAAGGAATGTGAGTCTTTTGTCTTCTTCTTCTTCTTCTTCTTCTTCTGGGGTTGCCACTGCTTCCTTCTTCCTTTTAAGCACCCTGTTGACTGTGTTTCACCGTAGCCATTTTGGTGGAAGACTTCCCTCAGGTGTTGCAGCTCAGATGGTAGGCTGTCTTTGTCGCAGATGGTGCGCACCCTATGTACGCGGGTTGTCAGTACTGTTTGTCTTTGTGCTGGATGGTGGCAGATTGTTGCATGAAGGTATAGGTCTGTGTGTGTCTTCTTCCTATGTATTGCGTGGCCTAGTGAACCATCTGCCTTCCTCTTAATTAGTTGTCAAGGAAGGGGAGGCATCCATTTTCCTCCATTACCACCGTAAATTTTATATTCGGATAGATGCTGTTGAGGCGCTCCAGAAACTCATCTAGCACCTGTTTTCCATGTCCCCACATGACAAAAGTGTTGTCCACATTGGAGAACAAGTGTTTTGGTTTGGCAGTTTGAAGGACCACCTCCTCGAAATGTTCCATGTAGAGGTTTGCAATCGCAGGAGCCAGTGGGGAGCCCCTTGACCACACCGTCGATCTTCTCAAAGAATTCCCCATTGCACTGAAAGTAGGTGGTTGTTAGTGTGTGTTTGAAAAGGCTGACTGTTTGTGGTTCAAAGTGCTGAGCCAAAAGTGGTAAGGACTCTTAAAGGGGCACTTTCGTGAAAAACGACATCACGTCGAAGCTCACAAGTAGGTCCTCCCTTTGTAGTTGCATGTCCCTGAGTATTCTTACAAATTCGGCTTAGTTTCTCACATGGTGGCTGCAGTGTTCCACAAGGGGTTTGAGCAGTATCACTAGGTATTTAGCTAGTCCACGACTGTGAGAGTTGATGGGGTCCACAGTTGGTGTCAGATGTACCCCTTCCTTATGGATCTTGGGGAGTCCACAGAGACGTGGTATCGCTGGCGCTCTGGGGTGCAGCTCAGGTAAGTCAGATTTCTTCAGCTGAGCTATCATCTTTCTGCTCATTGTCGGGGTTGGATCCTTCTTCAGCCTCTTGTAGGCCAGGTGCTGTGCCGAGCATCTGGCTTCTGGGAAAGTATTATCAAGTAATCCCTAGAAATAAGGATTCACGGCAACCTGGTCAACCGGGATGAGGGCTAACAACTCAGTGCAGCATGGAAACCTGCGATAGCGGCAATCCGTCGGGAGTGCGCCCGTCAACGTCCTCCACTGCGGATGCAGACAGAATGCTTACACCGAGAACTGAAGGCGGCCGCTGGGGGCTACTGCTACCCCCACCACCGTGCGCACGCTGCCAGTCCACCGCAGCCTCCTGAGGTCTAGTGGAGGGGGTGTCCACACATATAAATACCCCACTCTCCGCGAATCTTGACACTTCGCCACAAGAAGGGTAATATGACACTTCCCAAAATGTCGTGATATATCAGTGCTACCAACCAGCTGGAGACCTGAGAAACCTTCGTCACTCGGAGACAAATTTGCCTGTCGGCTCATCCGTGCTCAGTCACGTGATGTGCGATGCGCTCGTATTTGCCCATATGAAGATGTCCAGTGGTATTACATCCAAGCGCCAGTTCTGCCGTAGTCATTGTCATGTCTGATACATTTCAGAATGCACAAGTGTGTGTCACATGAGAATCACTACGTCTTTTGCAAAAATATATCAGTGATAGGCAAAACAGTGTCAATGACTGATGAGAAACTTTTTCGGAGGCTACTTCACAAGCTCTCAGGACTTACTGACCCAGTCGCTGCTAGCAAGAAGCACCTTCATTCAACACTCTGTAACATTGGCACAACCTCTGGACAACTGTACATCCTGCCTGATTACCTCTGGACAACCTTATCCCAATTTCAAAAGGATGATGAAAGAAGGTACTGTAACAGCATCTGACTGCTCTTGGGCTTCTCTGCTCCACATGGTTCGGAAAGGGACAAACCATGGAGACTGTCGGGCGATTACATGGTTTTAAACACCCACACTATTCCAGACTGATACCTGATTCCTAATATAGCAGATTTCAGAAGTAATGTTGCGAGTGTCCACATATTCAGTGTAAATGATTATGCTACGACAGTTTCACAGATTCTTATAGCACTAGCTAAATGCAAAAGATAGCTGTCATCACAGCATTCAGCTTGTTTCAGTTTAAATTCATGACGTGGTTTGCGAAACCTGGCACAAACCAGGCAGCAATTCATGCATGAGATGCTAAGGAACTATCCTTAATTTTTTGCTACACAGAAAATAACTTAGTGTTCTTGGCATTGCTGGAGCAGCATTCATGACAACTGTTTTGTCATGTGGTATCTTAATTAACACAACCAAATGTGTGTTTGCCAAACCAGAAATTCAATTCTCTCATGCAGGCCTGATTCCTCTTCCAGAGTGTGTAGAAGCTACATAACAGGTGCCACTGCTGCCAACCTACAAAGGGCTTTGCAAATTCATCAGAAAGCTTAACCACTATTGCCAACCCTTACCACACTTTGCAGCTGGACAGAAGCCTTTCAATAGGCTAATTAATGGAAAAACACAATGGATAACTAGAAGCTTCCATGGACATAAGAAATGGAATCTGCTTTTCAAGATCTCAAGCAGGCTATGTTTCAGGCTGTGCTACTGACCCATCCCAAATTATGTGTACGTTTAGCACTTATGGTAGTCACAGACAGACAGCACTGCAGTGCAACATAAAGTTGATATAAGACAGCAGCCATTTGCAATTTTTTCGAAGAATCTGTCTCAACAACAGAAGTGGAGTGCAGTTGACAGGAAATTGCTTGCAATCTACATGGTCTTCAAACATCTTACTTCCTCTGTTGAAGGTCAATATTCACAGATCATAAACCATTCACAACCAGCTTTCGAATAACCGACCTCAAATCATATCGCAAATGCAGACACATTGAATTTATAGAATTCATGACTGATGTGTGGTACAGGATAATATTGTTACAGATTGTCTCTCCCAAAATGGTGCTACATTGAGCTCTACCAACTTGGTTGGTGTCATCTGCGAACAAGAAAAAGATCCACATGTTCTTTCACTAATTGAGAACTTTTGTACACTCACGGCAAGCTTTGCATACTTTAACATACACATTATGGGATCACTTCCATAGGCTACTCAGGGCATACTCACGATCATTGCTCACTTCACCAGGTGATTAGGAACAGTGCCCACTCCAGGTATCTCTACTGAAATTGTCACAGAGCGCTAGTTCAGCCATGGTTTTGCGATATACAACATTTCACAAACCATAACCACTGACAGATGATGTCAGTTCAATTGGCTGCTATTTCATGAATTACTCCACTCTGCAGCTGCAGTCACATTCATATGACAGGCTGTTGGTAACACAATGGTAGAGCAAATGCATCGCTTCCTAAAAACTGCCATGTTGTGTCATGTGTCATTGCAGTTTGTCCCTCTACTGTTAGCCAGAGAGGATATTCACTGTTCACCTGGGCAGCTGGTTTAGAGAGAGCAGCTATGGTCCTGTGAACTCATAATGCCTTCTTCACTGCCACCACCATCCTCGGAGGTATATACAAATTTTTTTCAATAGTTAAACTGACAAAGGCAGCATCTCCAACCATACAATACAATGAGACACAGACAGAGAAAAGTGTTTATCCACATGGACCTACAAAAGTCTCAACACTTTTGGCTCAAAGATGACTCTGTCGCTGCTCTTGCCACACTTCTTCAGGTTCTGTACAGTTACTGCCAGAGGGAGCAATACATTTATTATAGACAGAAATGGTAAACAAGACACTTTATCTACTGAAAAACTCAAAACTTTATGTACCGATGAAGACCTACTCCTCATGTCTTCCACAATGCCACATCAGAACTTCAAGAGCACAACCCATATAGACACCTCTGCTCAGATACCAGACTGGCAGAAGACACCAAGGTGTCAGCTACAGAGGTGCTACTGCAAGCACCTATCATCTGACCCAACAGCCATTTCCACGCACATTGATAAGCAAGTATTTTGCCAGTTTATGCATGTGCTAGGGGCTCCTGGGTTCAGTAGATGTGTACATTCACCAACAGCTGATGCAAATCAGCTAACTGTAACGCACCTCTGCCATCTGTCAGCCAACAGCTGTTGCCGTGCATGCTCCAAGCTAACATCTAGTGCATGTGCAAGTGAAAGTGGGTGGCTAAGCAGCAAGCAGCAGACAGACATCACTGCCATATTCGCTGTGCATTGTTGTTACTAATCCACAAAACATCGAGAAAGGGCCCAGCTGTATCCTACTTATGTGGCTAGCCACAACACAGGTAATTGCCATCCCTAAAATTCCTATGGGAGGAGTGAAACTATAAGGTATCTGACTTTTTCAGTCATTGCTTCAGCATGTTCTGTGCTTCATCTCTCAGAAAAGGGGAAGGGGGGAAGCTGATGTAATGTCATATTGAGTATCATGATGTCACCCGGAGTGAGCATTATCGGTTATTGCTGACTATAGAAAGTCATTCCCTGTACTGCGCATAAACAGCATGCAAACTAATTATGCTCTGATCAAGTGTATATCATAGAGTTTAAGAAATAGCATTTTATGTTCTACAGTAAATAACATGTTATTTATGTGGTGAGGCCATATGTAGTCATAGTTCCATAAGTTCATTTCCTGTGATAAGAAGTAGGACTAGACATATTTCCTGTCTGCTTGATGCCAATCTTAGTGGTTAAACAATACCTTTGTCACAATGTAAACTCTGCTTAAAATGTGCATTAATTTACAAAAATATTTAGTATCACCTTCATTCTTTGGATATTGTTTTCAAAAGTCACTGGAAAAGTTTCTGCATCCTGACTTGCAACAACAGCTCCAAGGACCTGATACCTCATGAGAAGAGTAGAAGCTGTATGAGACAGCAGATGATAGACTTGATTTGTTAAAATGAGTATGGTACAAATAACTGGCGGTTGGCTAAAATTGGTTGATTTGGTTGTAGTGGCAGATTTATCTGTTGCATAGACCAAGACCCAAGTTGAAAGGTGGTAATTTGATTGTAAGTTGTGTGACTGTTAAATAAAGGCTGAGGCAACAGATTGATTAGAAACATAGCCCAATGTTCACATTTTTGCCATATTGATCGATTTCAACTGAATACCAACTGTATTGTAGGGGTTCTTTAGTTTAGTTGCTCATTGAAAAAGACAGTTTTCAGTCGCTTAATGTCTGACACCTTGTAGTGCATGTGGTCTTTTTTCAATGGCTTCTATTCAGTGGAGGCAAGGTAGCACCAGTTATGTAAGATAACTGGAAACAATGGTTGACAAATGTAATATTACACAATTTTTTTCGATTAGTGCTGCCGATTTTTCAGGACTGTCACCAAAATCCGTAAGTTTGCACCCACTGTGTATTAATATTCAGGCAAGAAACGATGTTCTTTGAACAGGCTGTACTAATTGCATCTAGAACTATGGGAAGTGTGGCTACTTGCTACACAGGCCACTAGGGCTCACAGTGAGGGAAATGTGGGCCTTGGTATGTGCTTAGAAGAATAAAAGTTGTAATTTCTATGTGGGTCTGTGGAAAACATTTACATTTTATAATAGTCTTCTGTTGTCATAATGTCATATACGGCCTTAACAGTTTGTAATATACGTCGTATAGGTATTCTGCAGTAGCCAGGAAGGTAAACAACTTGAGCCCATTGCGTATCATGCCACTGACCAGCAAAATCTTGGACATCCCTGCAGAGCTGTGCCTGTGTGACTGTGGGGCTTTTCAACTTCGTTGCCTGTAGTTTCCAAGAGGAGAAGAACGTAATACAACTAGGTAGACCTAGAACTGAACTGTCCATCATAACAGGTGAAATCTTGCAGGAGACTTTTCAATATGAAACTTTACAACAATTGTGAGTAGCTGTTAGAATGCCTCAATACTGCCACGTCGTGACACACTGAAGTCTAAATCCGAAAGCAGAGTTGTCAATGAAATAATACACTTATCACTGAAAGCACGTTTATTATGAACATTAACATCAAATATTACAGAATGGTGGTTTTTGTACCGACATTATATTTCCAGAATATCCAAACATTACAAATGTAACATATTTCAAGAACTTTCCAGAAACATTAAATAATAAATAACAAATAACTGATGGTGTCTGGTATGAATTGCCAACCCCAAAGCATGCCAGGCTGTGACGCTGATCTCTACCCCACACTTGATGCATCAATGCTTGTGGCATTGCTCCCTCCTCTGGAGAAATAGCGTCCTGCTGTTCCAGAAACTCTCGTTGAAACTGACTATAGTAGCCAGGATTTAATCTTGTCAATGGTCTTCTGTACAGTGGTGGGTCCTCATACTTTGGTCATGTTGGTACATACTCTTCACTGTGACGAGCATAGAAGGTAGGCTCTACCATCAAAGCTTTGCAATCACGTGTGGTTCTTCAGTTTCCTTGAACCTCCCAAACTGATCTGCACCTGAGAACTATAGTAGGGCTTCACTCGGAGGACATGGACAACAGCTCTGTGTTTTTCGTGTTCTTGATGGAAGTACTATCCTCAATTTCATGTGAGACATCCGACATGCCACAATGGATACTATATGGCCCAAAGTAGCGGGTGGGACTGGTACCAGGTGCCCCAGAGGTAATTGCAACATGTATTTCTGTACAGTGGCTCATTTAGTGTCTAATGGTTTGGTGGAGATTGGCCAGTGATACCTGTAACTGATTTTGTATCCCAGGTGACCAGCATCTTGGAAATATTTCAGGATAGGTGGGCATTGAAGAGCCCCTTATAAAATCCCTGTTTATTCATTATAATTCTTCTTTGGCCGGTTCCTCCTCCTACAAGGTTTCTGTGGTTTTCAGCAATGGTGGCTCTTCTTCCTGTACATAAGCAAAATCATCTGATGCAGCGATGAATGAGTTTTCATCCACACTGCTGTATTCCACCAAAAGATCCCTTAGAAGGCAGATAGTGTATTTGTGTTTACATCCACTTTTGTGTACCACTGTGACATCCTACTCCTGAAGACTCAGTGCCCATCTGGCCAGCTGACGTGACAGGCGCTTCAGGCTTGCCAGTTAGTATGGTGATTCATCAGAACAGTAAGTGGTTTGCCAAATACGTAAGGCCAGAACTTGTTCATGGTTCAAACAGCTGCAAGGCAATCTTTGCCAATTGTAGAGTAGTTTATTTCGGTCTTGCAGAGTATTCTGGAAACATAAGCTATCACTTTTCCTAGAGTTGCTCCTATCACATGACCGCTAGTATCTGTGTGAAGTTCTGTCTCAGCATTTTCGTCGTACAATGCTAGGATTGGAGAAGTTGTTAGCACCTTCTTAAGGACAAGGAAAGCGTTTTCTTGCTCCTTGTTCAGAAGAATTTGGCGGCTTTATAATGCAGTAGCTCTTGCAAAGGATTTGACTTGGTACAGAAGTCCTATATGAATCGATTGTAGTATGAACACATTCCAAAAAACTTCTCACATCATAAATGCGCTGAGGAGTTGGAAAATCTAGTACTGCTCTTATTTTCTTTGGATTGGTACTGGCTTCATTGGCATTCACAAGATGTCCCAAGATTTTTATCTCCTAGGCTGCAAAGAGACACTTTATCAGATTCAGCCAGAGGCCTGCAGAGTGAATGCACTTCAGCATGATAAATGGCTTAGATGTTGTTCAAATGTCCTAAAAAGATGAGAGTGTCATCCATATAGCAAAGACACACTATTCATTTAAGGTTTCGAACCAGGTTGTCTGTCACTTGCTCGAAGATGGGTTGGAGAATTACACAGTCCAAATGGCATAATTTTTAACTCGTAAATGTTGTCCAGGGTTATGAAGGCTGGGTTTTACCAGTCAGTCGTGTCAAATTCAATCTGCTGGTAGCCTTTCTGCATGTCCACAACTGACAAAGACCTTGATCCTTTCAAGCGATGAAACATGTCATCAGTGTATAGCAATGAAAAGACATATTTCTTCGTGAGTTTGTTCTGTCTGTGGCAGTCGACTCAAAAACGACTTGTGCCATCCTTCTTCACAAGGACCACAGCACCCTCTGAAGGTTGAGTGATGTCATCTTGTAGCATCTTCTTCACTTCCTCCCAGGCTATCCGTCGATCTGCCTGTAACATTCTTTATGAGCGCTGACTAATTACCAGAGTTGAAAGCATCAGAAAACAGAAACAGAATGGCCGACAGTGTTCTTAAGTCAGGCCAGATCATACTGACAATTCGATAGTTTCCTTCTCTGCATTGTCTGTGGTGGTAGCAGAGAACAGTTCTTCGTTGTTGGTATTACGCTTCCCTCCCTGGAATGGTTCGGCTGTTCCTACGCACGTACCTTTAGGGAAGAGTTGTACCTGTTCGTGACAGTTAGTGTTCCAAAGTTCTCCTTGATCATCGCTGGCATTAAGATTTCTATTGTGATCCTGAGTTGCTTTTTTAAAGTGGCGAAAGCTTCACAATTTAACAGCATCTGAATTGATGACTGAAACTCTTGTTGTTGATGGTGGCAGGAAACAACGTCTTTATTGGCAAATAACTCTCCAGAGAAATCTTGATTATGTGTGCTTGTTGGAATAGCTTCATCAGTATGGAGCAGTAATCTACGATTGCTTGTGTAGAATGGCGGATACAGAAAAACCTCAAGAAGGGGCGCTAAAGATATCTTGAGCTACCTTTACTTTTACCGTAATAAAAAAATAATCAAGTCACATGCAAAGTTTAAAAAAGTTTTATTTAAACTAATTATACACATATACAAGACAATGCCGTCGTATGATATAAAAAAGTTACAATTGTGGTTTTGTTTCTTAAATGCTGAATTCTATGCGCCTATTCTTCCTGGCTAACTGGTCAATTACGTCGTCAATAGGACAATCAATGCCAGGGTGAGTGTTCAACAGAGCTAAGCCATTAAGTCGATCCTCCTCCATAACGTATCGAGATCACTAGAATGGCCGCGACTTTTCTCGTAGGTATGTGTTAGCTATCTATGTGCCAGACAAACTCTGTCCGAACAGGCCGTGGAAGGCCCAACGGTACCGACCAGCCGCCGTGTCATCCTCAGCCCATAGGCGTCATTGGATGCGGATATGGAGGGGCATGTGATCAGCACACCTTTCTCCCGGCCGAATGTCAGTTTCCGAGACCGGAGCCGCTACTTCTCAATAAGGAGCTCTTCAGTTTGCCTCACAAGTGCTGAGTGCACCCCACTTGGAAACAGCGCTCGGCAGGCCGGATGGTCACCCATTCAA
This sequence comes from Schistocerca cancellata, assembly GCF_023864275.1. NCBI lineage: Eukaryota > Metazoa > Arthropoda > Insecta > Orthoptera > Acrididae > Schistocerca > Schistocerca cancellata. The sequence goes on from NC_064631.1 coordinate 397,804,195, forward strand.
GTGCTAGCCCAGCCCGACAGCGCTTAACTTCGGTGATCTGACGGGAACCGGTGTTACCACTGAGGCAAGGCCGTTGGCTATGTGCCAGGTAGAAACGTATAAAATTCGATGACGCGGACGCGCGTGCTACATAGGAAAGTACAACTACTCGATAACTCGATTCAGTCGAGTTGACTGAAGAAAGAAACGAACGAATAGCGTGCGGGCTGACTGCCGGGGGCGTCGCGGGTGGCAATGCGGTGTCCTCGCAAGGGGAGGGGGTTGGAGGGGGCGCCCCGCGACCCCCCTCCCCCCAATATGTATCCGCCTTGTGATACCTGCAAGAAATTCCATCTGAGAATAACGTTGTGACTAAATTCAGCTACAAAACAAATTCGAGGGGCTGTACTTTGTAACTGACAGTTATTCTTGCAACAGATGTTCATGTCGGCTGGATGTACAGGGTGATTCAAAAAATAAGAAGAGATTTCAAATGTTTATTGATTTATTGATGACATTGCTATCCTCAAGGAAAGCGACGAAGAATTACAGGATCTGCTGAATGTAATGAACAGACTAATGAGTAAAAGGAAGAAGGACGACAGTAATGAGAAGTAGCAAAAATGAGAATAGCGAGAACTGAACAGCAGGATAGGGAATCATGACGTAGATGAAGTTAAAGAATTCCGCTACCCAGGCAATAAAATAACCCACAATGTACATGGCAAGGAGGTCATAAAAAGCAGACCAGCACTGGCAAAAACGTATTCCTGGACAAGAGAAGTCTGCTAGTATCACACACAGACCTTAATCTGAGGAAGAAATTTCCGCGAATGTACGTTTGGAACACAGCATTGTACAGTAGTGAGATATTAACTGTGGGAAAACCAGAAAAGAAGAGAATCAAAGCATTTGAGACATGTTGCTACAGAAGAATGTTGAAAATTAGGTGGACTGATAGGGTAAGGAATGAGGAGGTTTTCTGCAGAATCGGCCAGGAAAGGAATGTATAGAAAGCAATGACAAGGAGAAGAGACAAGATGGTACGACATCAGTTAAGACTTCAGGGAATAGCTACCATCGTATAAAAGGGAACTATAGAGAGTGAAAATTGTAGAGGAAGACAGAGATGCGAATACATCCAGCAGACAACTGAGGACATAGTTTGCAAGAGATACTGGGAGATGAAGAGGCTGGCACAGGAGAGAAATTCAAATTCGTGGCAGGCCGCATAAAACCAGTCAAAAAAAAAAAAACACGAACATTTTGTGGATGTCACTGGACAGAGAAAGGCTCTAAATTTTATCTTCGCGCAGGCGCTGTACCATACACCCAACATGAGCACCATGCATTGCTCGAGAAACATCGAAACGGTAGTCCATTTTATTCCACACACGAATCAACAGGTCCCTGTTTATTGAATCGACAGCTTCAAAAATTCGATTTCTCGGCTCTTGAAGAGTAACAGCCATAGGTGGGACAAAGACTCTTTCTTTTATGTATCTCACAGACAAAAGTGGCAAGGTCTGAGGTCTGATGACATGGGAGGCCAAAAGCAATGAACAAGATCGTGTAGTCCACGTCTCCCAATCCACCGTTGTGGGATGGTGTTGTTAAGATAACGTCGCATCTCAAGGTGGAACGCCATCATGCATAAAAATGCATTGGAATCTTCGTGAAGTTGAGGAAACAATCAATTTTTCATCAAGTCCGTGTATGACATTCCTGTCACTGTTTCCCCTGTAAAAAAGACGGGTCTATAACCTTTGTGAACAGAAACGACACGAAACTTTTAGTTTCGGTGAGTTTCTTTCACGTTCGAAGATGACGCCAGGATTTTGTGATCCTCAAATTCCTACATTACAGCTGTTTCCTTTAACAGACAGATGAAACGATTCATCCGAAAATATGAGACATATGGAAAAGTATCCTCTGCCGTATCCTGGGGAAATGAAATGCAAAATTTGTATCTTCTGTTGTGGTCGCCGGGACGCAGCTGCTGCAGTAACTGCAACCTGTAAAGCTTCATATACAGTCGTCGTTTCGGGACTCACCACAGGAAGTTGAAGTTCCTGGACTGCTTGTCTTGTCGACTTCCGAGGGCTCCATGTTAATGCATCTCGGATACGGTCGACATTTTCATCAGACGTGCGTGGCTGACCTGTGCTCTTCCCTGTGCATATGCAACCAACAGCCAATAATTTTGTATTCAGTTCATAAATCTGCTTGTGCAGAGGCGGCTGCTTGCTAAATCGACGGCTGAATGCACCTTTCACTTGAACAGTGGTTGATTTCGCGAAAATTCCAGCACACAAAATGATTTCTCTCGTGGTGTAGTCGCCGCGTTGCTACAAACAAACACAACGTAGCTGTATCAAAACTTTGAACTTTCCTCTATTTAGTGATATGTGCAATGTGTTTCTACCTTTCATAGTTTGTCTCTAATAAACAACTGAAGTCTGTTCTTTCTTCTTGAATCATCCGATACTTCCTATTTGTGACTTTCAGCACAATCACTTTCATACGACGGAGCACAGTATTCTCTAGCTGGCGATGATAAGTGCTGACAAATTGTCCGTTGATGATGACGTCAATGACTTTTCCTGGCGTGTAAAATTTTTTTGTTTATTTATAGACACATTCACATGCGTTGTCAAACGCATGAACCTGTGTTCAGGGTATGCCGCCTTTAGCATCTGAAGATGGTCATTGTATGGCCGAAACCAGTTATGACTGTGTCATAAACATGTGATTGTGTCTATAAATAAACAAAAAAATTTACAAGAGAATCAATCACGCACTCCATAGACAAAATGTCGTTTTTTCCTGGCTTCTTAGTGACTATCGTCCATGGAGGATTTACGTCTATGACGGCCTCATCTTTATAGATGGTGGTCTCGCTTTGTTTCCCTGAAGGCAGCTAGGCTAAGTATCTGGTACCTCTATACGGCTACAGGGAATGGCTACGGGGTGTTGAAGAGCGACCTCGCCCAGGATGCAGCAGTTGACTGGAATAAACAGAACTGCTGTTATGGTTGACGTCTGGTGGCATAGTAATCGTCAGAAACTTGCCTTCTTTATCTGCTGTAACATACAGCGTGTCTGTGGCGTCCACAGTGAAACACGTCGGCGTGTTGTCTGCTGTCCTCCAAATGTCTGGTCTCCTGCGTGTCATACTTGGTGTAGGAGTGGGTTGTACCTGCGTTGGTTGGGTGCTGGGTTACAATTTGATAGTTGTGGCATCCGTCCGAATTGGCTAAGTCCATTCATCTTGTCGTGTTCGGCTGGTGCTGGAGATTTTGGTTGCGATAAAACGCTCTATTCTCTCATTTCCTGGCACTGAGAGAGGCGATGTCGTTGTGATCTTTCACAGCTGTCATAGGTGCCATGTACATCTTTCGTCCGATTTTTTTCTTTTGTATTTCTTTGATGCGCTATCACCACTCGATGAATTCCTCGATCATTGAGATATCCTTTACCATGTAAGCATGATACATGTCTTCTGCAACTCCTTTCATCGAGTGTGAGGTTTTGTCAGCCTCTGTTACAATTAAATTTAAAAGAGGGCCGAAATATTCTGTAGCTAGGACTGTGTCGTTTCCTCATGATGTCAGACCCTGTTATTCAAGTGTTCTTCCGCTAAGCGGACTTGCTGCTGATTGTCGCAAAATGTTTTCTTCTGTTTGGCCTGGAATTTGTCACGGCTGTCGAGCTTCTCTCCGTTGCTCTCGAACCACTGCTGGGATATGCCATCTAAATAAAAGTTCACATTTGCCGAACATATCATATCAGCTCATCTGTTGTACTTGTCGACTTGGTCGAATCCTTTCAGCCATTTCGTCACGTCCTAACCGGTGTCTTAGGAAAACACCGAAGGATGTCTGACGTCAGCTGACTTACTGCTGGAATGTAATCCACTGGCCGCCTGAACATACTGGCCATGGGAACGATCTACTGTTTGTATTCCGGTTCCTGTCTGTGTAGCCGACAACGTTTACGTTGGCTAATTGGAGTCTCAGTAATTTAGGTGTTTTGAAGTGGCTGGCATCTCCATTAGACAATGTCACGTAGTAACTACGCTCAAATCCAAATCCGAGAGCAAAGTTGTCAATGAAGTACAACAATCAGCACTAAAAGCGCTTTATTACAAACACCAAAGTGAGGCCAGAACAGAGCTAACTTCCTGGATGGAGAATGCAGCTACACCTAGACCAGTTCATCACTTGGTGAAACCAGTGGTTCCTTCATATCAACTCCTCCAAGACCCAGACAATCATCTTAGGCCACATTACCACTCCTTCCATCTCCATGATTTCTATCTAACCATTAGCGGTAGTCCTATCCACCTCACTCCTACCCTAAAATACCTTGGTCTCACCCTTGACCGCAACCTCACCTGGACTCCCCAACTCCTTATGATGCAACACAAAGTCCACAACAGACTCTGCCTCCTGAAACTCCTGTCCAGCCGGACATGGGGATTGCATCTTTCCACCATCCTTCACACCTACAAATCCTTGATCCGAGCCATCCTTTGTTATGCTTGTGTCACCTGGATTTCCGCCCCTCTCAAATTATATAAAGCCCTCCAAATCCTAGAATACCATGCACTCCACCTCATGTTCCATATCTGCCTTCTGTCACCCAAGCGCAACCTCTATGACCTCATCCCCTTCCCCCATTTTCTTCTTTTCCTTGAACACATGTGCACCTTATATATTGTCTGCCTACTCGATCCCTCCCACCACTTGGTGTCCCCCTTCCTCTCCACCTCCAGCCCATTGCCGCACCTTTACTGTTGTGTTCCACCTTCTCTCCATCTCCACACCCTCCACCTCCTTTCCCAACACACCTTCCAGCACCTACTCCTCCTGGATGATGAGCTTCGCTCTGACAACTACCCCTCCTACCAACTTAATCCCATCTTCCTCCCCCCTACTCCATAGGGCTTCCCCTCCTCCCCCTCCCTTCCTCTGAATGGCTTTCCCCCTCCTACACCCCCTCCCTCTCCTGTGCTTCGCTTCTGTTTCTCTGCACTCCCTCTTTACATTGTCTTCCCTACTCATCTCCCACCGCACCCATCTCCTACGTGTTGGTGCGCCCCTTGCCCCCTCCCCCCTTTTTCCTCTTCCTCCCGCCTCCCCAGCTCCCTCTGCACCTTACTCCTCTCTTTTTCCATCCTCCACGCCCTCTAGTCCCTCAGCAGGTCCCTCCCAGCGGTTTTTATTCCTCATGAGCGTTCTGTCATTTCCAGTGTTTTGTTTTTTAAGTGTCTCTCTCTGTGTGATTTTTACACTGTTGTCGATTTTTAACTTGTGCTTGGTTCCAGTGATTTTAAGAGCGTAACGAATTGTTAGCTGTGTTCTTTTAACTTTATGGTCACTTTTTCCACTGTCCCCCAGTGCTTATCCCTGTATTAGTGTATATTTTAACTCCCTTCATATCCGTTTACTGCGTTTTTTATATCCTGTTTTTATCCCCCCTTTTTATGTAAGTGTTCCCCTTTTATGTATTTTTGTAAAGCCATTTGGCTGAACAGTAGTGGACTGTTACGCTGCCAGCCCTCCCCTGCCCATATGGGGCAGGGGCATGAAATTACACTAAAGAAAAAAGGCACAGTGCATCTCGTGGGTTAGATTCCCTCAACTTCCTAATAAGAAGATTATGCTGCATGTGCTGCTCTCAGGGTGCAATCGACATTTTTGGACGAGTCCCCACCATCTGCCATTGTTGTTGTCGCCCACCTGTCTGCTCACTTGCCTGCCCGCCTGCTCACCCATCCGTCTGTCAGTCCATCCACCCATCCGTCTGTCTGTCAGCCACTGCCATCTCCACTGACTGGTCGTCCATCCGTCTGTCCACCCATCTGTCTGTTTGTCGCCATCTGTCATGAGCCCTCCCATCTCCACTGTGATCTACACCTCCCCCTTCTCCACTTCCACTATCACTTCCTGAGGTGCCGCCCCTGGCCTCCTCCCTTACACCTCACCTCTACTCCCCCCTCACCCACTCCGACATCTCCTCCCCTGCTGTTTACCCCACCTCTACTTCCTTCCCCCAGCCTCCACACCCACAACAGCTACCACTCCTGCCCCTGCCCTCACATATCCTCTCTTCACTTCCACACCTTCCATCTCCTTCATCAGGGCAATCTCCAGCACCTCCCCCTCCCAGATGATGAACTTTGCCATGATGTCTACCTTTCCTACCAACTGTAGCCTGGTCTCGTTCACCCCCTGCTCAGGGCACCCCTTTTCCTCTCCCCTCCTTCCTACAGAGTGGTTTTTCCTGCTCCTCCACCCTGAGTCTCTCCACTCCCCTCGTCGGCTGTTTGCCTGTCTTGTCCTTCCCTCCCCAACCCCCTTTGGCGCACCCCTCACCCTGTCTCCCCTTCCCTCCCCAATCTAGCACCGATCATTCCCACTTTTCCCCTTCTCCCTCATCTCCCTATCCATGGCAGATCCTCCCAGTTTGTTCTGTGTCATCAGTGTGCTATGTCAGTGCTGTCCATGCTTCTTCAGTGATACGCCACCTGTCGCAATTTTTATGCTTTGGCTGTACTTCACCTTGTGTTCTTTTAATCGTCACAGTGTGTGTTTTTTTTGTGTACACCACTTTTTTCTTAGACTTTTATCTCCATTTTTACAGTCACCCCTTTTGTATGTTATATTCCATTACACCCCCTTTTTGTATCTCTGTTTCACCATATTTTTTCCTTTATGTTGTTTTAAGTGTCTCCATGTTATGTACTGTCTCTTGGCTGAAGAGCGGCGCCTATGCTGCTGCCAGCCCATCCCAGATGGGGAACTGAAATTCAACAAAGGAAAAAAAGGCACAGTGGTACTCCCCCTTCCCCACAGTCCTTGAATGCTCCGATAAATCTGTCCTGCCACTCACTCCATTTCCAGTACTTATGTCAGTTACCCCTCTCTACATCTATATCTACATCTACATTTATACTCCGCAAGCCACCCAACGTTGTGTGGCGGTGGACACTTTACGTGCCACTGTCATTACCTCCCTTTCCTGTTCCAGTCACGTATGCTTCGCGGGAAAAACGACTGCCGGAAAGCCTCTGTGCGCGCTTGAATCTCTCTAATTTTACATTCGTGATCTCCTCAGGAGGTATAAGTAGGGGGAAGCAATATATTCGATACCTCATCCAGAAACGCACCCTCTCGAAACCTGGACAGCAAGCTACACCATGATGCAGAGCGCCTCTTGCAGAGTCTGCCACTTGAGTTTGCTAAACATCTCCGTAACGCTATCACGCTTACCAAATAACCCTGTGACGAAATGCGCCGCTCTTCTTTGGATCTTCTCTATCTCCTCTGTCAACCCGACCAGGTTCGGATCCCACACTGATGAGCAATATTCAAATATAGGTCGAACGAGTGTTTTGTAAGCCACCTCCTTTGTTTATGGACTACATTTCTCTGCCGTAAGCACTCCCATTACTGCACTTGACATCAAACTCATCCTCTGCTCCAAACCCAACACCACCCCTGGTCATGGCAGTGTCACCACCTCAAGGAATCCTCCCCTCCTCCTTCCTTGCTGTCTTTGCTACCTTATATAACGTCATCCTCTCCACTGGTTTTCACCCCAGCCTGTGGAAGGCTTCCCATGTCATGCTGTCCCCTAAACCCAATAAACCCCCTCTGACACCTCTTCCTATCATCCCACCTGCCTCACCTCCATGTTCAGTAAAGTCCATCCTCTCGTGCCTTAATCACCATCTCCTATCCTCTCTACCCCAGCTGATTGCCGCGCCTTTACCATTGTGTCCCACCCTCTCTCCATCTCCACACCCTCCACCTTCTTCACCAACATACCTTTCAGCGCTTACCCCTCTCGGAAGAGGAGCTTCACCCTGATATCTACCCCTCCTACCAACTTTAACCCACCTTCCCCCTCCTCAGAGCTCGCTCTCCCCTCCTTTTCCCTTCTCCTGAGCGGTTTTTTCCTGCTCCTGCCTTTCCTGTGCATCCTTTCCACATCTCTTCGCTCCCTCCTGACTTGCCTTCTTTCTCCATCCCCCTCCCCGCCCGTCTCCTGCCCTTTTGAGTGCTCCCTCACTCCCTTTGTTTTCATCCCACACCCTCCAGTCACCCTTCCCCGTTACCCTCTCCTCTACCCTCTTTTCCCTCCTTTCAGGCCTCCCCTATCTCGGCAGGTCTTTCCCGGCTGTTTTTATTCTTCATCATGTGTGCCCTATCTCATGCATTGTTTTTGAAGTGTCGTCGTTCTGGTGTGTTTTAATACTGAAGCCAACTTTTAGCTTATGCATGTGACTTCAGTGTATTCTATATGCTCCGCAAATCGCCAATTGTGTTTTTATCTTTATGTGAATTTTTTTAATTGTCCCACAATAATGGCTCAAATGACTCTGAGCACTATGGGACTCAACTTCTGAGGTCATCAGTCCCCTAGAACTCAGAACTACTTAAACCTAACTAACCTAAGGACACATCCATGCCCGAGGCAGGATTCGAACCTGCGACCACAGTGGTCGCGCGGTTCTAGACTGTAGTGCCTAGAACCGTTCAGCCACCCCGGCCTGCGTCCTAGAATAATTTCTCCGTGTAATTGTATATTTTAACCTCCATTGTCTCCCCTTGTTATGTTCCCCTTTTTATCGCCTTTCATGTGTATCATTTCATCTTTTTATTTGTACTGTCATTTGGCTGAAGTGCAGTGGACTGTGCTGCTGACAGCCCTCCCTTGCCCATTTTGGGCCCGGGAATGAAATTACAATAAAGAAAAAAAGGCAGAGTGGTGTAAAATTCTACGTTGAGGATTACCAGAAGGAGTTCGAATTTTGCGAGAATGAACAGTTATCATTTCACTCATACCTGGATGTCACCAGCAGGAATATAAAGGTGATGGTCGAAGATTTGTCACTTTCAGTTACTGCAGTGGAAGTGCATAAAAACCTGCAGCAGCAAGGCTTTACTATAAATGATGTACACCAGTTCAAGTGTAAGAAGCAGGAAAAGCTCCAACCACTGCCGGTATATGCTATGACACTGCCAAAGGGGGATAAATGTGATACCATCTATGGAGTCCACTAAGTGCAGTCGATGGAAGTGCAGGTGGAGGATCACCACTCCTGCAACGGACCATCCTGGCGTAAACATTATCAACATTGGGCACACACATCTAATTATTGTTGGTTATTGGCATGCTGTGTTAAATGTGGCAACTGGCTTCCCAGTACTGAATGTTCTCTATCTCCAGGTTCACCTCTTAAATGTGTGAGTTGCCACGGCCTGCATTCAGCTTCTTGGAAGGTATGTATCGAATTTCAGAAAGCTCTCAAGAAATTTCGCCCATAAACCTCACGTCCTGCACGCCCACAGAGGGAAATTCCAACTCTTCCCAATAGTGTGAAACTTGTAATGGCTGACACGACTTGTCTGGCTGCTCAAAAAGCCCAACCTCCACCACCACAGGACGAGGTGTCGATTGCAACTACAATATGGGAGGGACAAGTTTTTGCTTCAGCACTGCAGGGTGTACAGCATGACACTGATTGTTCAACACTGAGGGCATCTCGGGACGAAGATGTAGATGTTGCACTTATGGAAGTGACAACGGTTCTCAAATATCTTAGCAGCCAGAAGTTTCTGCACAAACTCATCACTGCTGGGAAAAAGATGTTGGCAGCTAAAGATAGTTATAGTGGTGGAAACACCGGCTCAGTTTGAGGGATCAGATTAACGACATGGCCGCAATAACAAGGACCTTTATATCTGTCTATGGAATTCTACTAGAGTTTGCAATAAGAGACATGTACTACAAGATTTCGTTGGCCGTAACGAGATCCACGTAGTCCTCTTGTTAGAGACTCACCTGCGGCCCAGTGGAACTTTCAAACTTCGAAATACGGTGGGTTAGCACACTGACAGACAAGCATGAGGTGGTGGTACAGCAGTTTACCTTCGCTGTACTATTACTCACTGGCATGTCCACCTACCCAACTTGCAGGAGTTGGAGACGACTGCAGTTTCAGTCTGGACTGATTTAGGAGAGATCAGTTTTGTGGCGGCATGTCTTTGCCCTGCAGCACAGCTGATAGCACTAGACTTACATCATTTCTTAGCAGCAAATGGCAAGACGTTTATTGGCTGCAACTGGAACGTGAAGCATCCTATCTGGAATTGACAGACCACCAACTGTGAGAGACTGCTGCTGCACTGCATGGAACAGGGCTTTGACCTGGAGATCTGGGGACCTCTTAAGCTGATTAACACTCCCTCCCCCAGCCATCAACGTCCAGATGTCTTTGCCATTGCTCTCGCCCAAGGACTTAGGGTAGATCCGCATCTTACCACTATGAATGACTTATTGTTAAACAATGATCCTGTTCTGGCGACGCTACCAAGGATGAGTCACCTATTGAACCAGTGAGTTCAGCAGGAAAATAACTGGCCACAGTTCAAGAGGTACTTCAATAACAACATCGAGCCTACGCTGGAGATTCAGACACCGGCCCAAAACGATTATGCCATCAATTACTTAATGTGGAAACTACAGAAGACCCACAAACTGTCATCTATAATGGTTGTTCATATCTTCCAGACCCACGACCCGTTGCCAACCTTACTTGAAGAACAATAGCTACAGAAGAACCTATACCAGAAGCTATGGCTTGCAGCCCATCTCACTGCCGATGGGTGCATTGCCTGGAGAGGCAGCTTCGACGAAGATTGCTTGACTCTCGAGCAGAAAGTGGGAGGATGAGATGTCCTCCTTCCTCCTGCAAACCAGGGAAGAGTGGCAGTTAGTGAAGAACTTGAGGGCCGACCCCATGTTCAAACTGCTGCTTCAGACTCCTCAGGGATTAGCAGAAGACCCACTCACCAAAGCGGAAACATTCACAATGGCGTTTGAGCGATAAATGACGCTTCTGAGGAAGCCCAGAGAGAAAACGAGTATGTCACCATACCATTACCCGATTGGAGCCGGCCGCGGTGGCCGAGTGGTTCTAGGCGCTTCAGTCTGGAACCGCGCGACTGCTATGTTGCCTGCCTTGGGCATGGATTTGTGTGATGTCCTTAGGTTAGTTAGTTTCAAGTAGTTCTAAATTTTAGGGGGCTGATGACCCCAGATGTTAAGTCACATAGTGATCAGAGCCATTTGAACCATTTAGTCGATTGGATCATCACAGCTCCTGTCTGGTTCCATCCCTGTCTAACTATACCTAGCGAAATTAGAACCTTACTCAGGAAGCTAATTGGGAACAAGGCACCAGGTGTTGACAAGATCAGTGACTTACATGAAGAACTTACCACGTAAACCATTGGTGTTCTTGACAAGAATGGCTATCTCTTGACAAAGTATTTCCCCACTGTGCGGAAGGTCGCCAAAGTAGTTCCTATTCCAAAACCACAGAAGGACATTACCCTGTCCACAAATTACTTGCTCAAATGGCTCTGAGCACTATGGGACTTAACATCTGAGGTCATCAGTCCCCTAGGCTTAGAACTACTTAAACCTAACTAACCTAAGGACATCACACACATCCATGCCCGAGGCAGGATTCGAACCTGCGACTGTAGCAGCAGCGCGGTTCTGGACTGAAGCGCCTAGAACCACTCGCCCACAGTGGCCAGAGCAAATTACTGACCCATCAGTCTTCTTAGTGGTTTGTGCAAAATCTTCGAGAGAGTCATCCTGGCCCGCAGATTGGAACCACTGGTGGCAGATGGTATGATCAGGGCAGAACAGTATGGCTTCCAATGTAAGATGTCCGCAGAGATGCAACTCCTTCGTCTGGTGGAACATGTTACCAGAAATTTCTTTGTGTCTAGTACTATTGCAGTGGTCTTCTTAGATACTGAAAAGGCCTATGATAAGGTATGGAAGGAACAACTAATTTGGAAACTCGATGAACTGACGTCGATACCCAATTAACAATTAACAATTAACAATTGGGTATCGACCTTGGGTATCGAACCTTATAGGTAGGTGTTTGACAAACAGAAAGATGATTGTTACAGTAGAGGGCTAACTGTCTGATACCCGAATGACGCAGGCGGGGCTGCCTCTACGATCCGTTTTATCCCCACTACTATTTAATATCTATGTCAATCACATGATAATGGTCGCAGAGGTAAAAATAGCACAGTTTGCCGATGATACAGCTTTTCTCACCAGCAGAAGACATACCAAGCCATCATTCGACGCCTTCAATATAAACTTGATGCTACAGCCACTATGTGTAAAATGCAACTAAATCCCTCCAAGACAACATCCATCTGTTTCAGCAAGAAACGACCCTTGATGCTTACCAACTCGAGACTTCATGGGCGTGATGTCCCTGGGGGCAACGGTGTCTTACCTGGGGATCACTTTGGACAAACACTTCTTTCACGCCGGCCGGTGTGGCCGAGCGGTTCTAGGCGCTACAGTCTGGAAACGTGCGACCGCTACGGTCGCAGGTTCGAATCCTGCCTCGGGCATGGGTGTGTGTGATGTCCTTAGGTTAGTTAGGTTTAAGTAGTTCTAAATTCTAGGGGACTGATGACCTCAGATGTTAAGTCCCATAGTGCTCAGAGCCATTTCTACATCTACATCTATACTCCGCGAGCCACCTTACGGTGTGTGGCGGAGGGTACTTATTGTACCACTATCTGATCCCCCCTTCCCTGTTCCATTCACGAATTGTGCGTGGGAAGAACGACTGCTTGTAAGTCTCCGTATTTGCTCTAATTTCTCGGATCTTTTCGTTGTGATCATTACGCGAGATATATGTGGGCGGTAGTAATATGTTGCCCATCTCTTCCCGGAATGTGCTCTCTCGTAATTTCGATAATAAACCTCTCCGTATTGCGTAACGCCTTTCTTGAAGTGTCCGCCACTGGAGCTTGTTCAGCATCTCCGTAACGCTCTCGCGCTGACTAAATGTCCCCATGACGAATCGCGCTGCTTTTCGCTGGATCATGTCTATTTCTTCTATTAATCCAACCTGGTAAGGGTCCCATACTGATGAGCAATACTCAAGAATCGGACGAACAAGCGTTTTGTAAGCTACTTCTTTCGTCGATGAGTCACATTTTCTTAGAATTCTTCCTATGAATCTCAGCCTGGCGCCTGCTTTTCCCACTATTTGTTTTATGTGATCATTCCACTTCAGATCGCTCCGGATAGTAACTCCTAAGTATTTTACGGTCGTTACCGCTTCCAATGATTTACCACCTATGGCATAATCGTACTGGAATGGATTTCTGCCCCTATGTATGCGCATTATATTACATTTATCTACGTTTAGGGAAAGCTGCCAGCTGTCGCACCATGCATTAATCCTCTGCAGGTCTTCCTGGAGTACGTACGAGTCTTCTGATGTTGCTACTTTCTTGTAGACAACCGTGTCATCTGCAAATAGCCTCACGGAGCTACCGATGTTGTCAACTAAGTCATTTATGTATATTGTAAACAATAAAGGTCCTATCACGCTTCCTTGCGGTACTCCCGAAATTACCTCTACATCTGCAGATTTTGAACCGTTAAGAATGACATGTTGTGTTCTTTCTTCTAGGAAATCCTGAATCCAATCACAAACCTGGTCCGATATTCCGTAAGCTCGTATTTGAACCATTTTTTTCAAAAGAAATAACTTTCCTTCTTGCATCAGATTTTTCACTCCGTCATACATTTCAATTTCTCCTTCCTCCTATTTAATTTTTGTACATGTATTTTTTTCTCACAAAATAACATTACAAAATTAAAATCAAACCCAACAAACAGATTCCAGATAAAAGTAAAAAACACTCTGAAAAATATTGACATCATACTGGATAACAGAGAGAAAAGAAAGTTAACACAGATCAATCCCACTGCACCTGTCCTCTGAAGCCAACCAAAAATCCACAAACCGAATCTTCATGTGAGGCCAATACTGGATTTCAGAAAATCCCCCACTTACAAGCTTGCAGGACACATGTTAAAATAATGGTTACGATAATAACATAGTCATAAAGCTAAACAACAAAATTAAAAATAAAATAAAAGCAGAAAGCAACAAACTACAGACAACAACACAACAAAACCAAACACAAACACACAGTCTCACAACAACTACACAGTATAATCAGAAAAGGATGAAAGGAAACACAGGATGGTACATAATGACATACAAACACAAACTCTCCCATAAAATCGCCAACATTTTCAAAAGACAGGGAATAAACATAGCATACACAACAGGCAATTCTATACAAAAATTCACTCCAAAACTGACAAAAAACAGAGACATATACCAGAAAGCAGGTATATATCAACTACAGTGTAACATTTGTGAAGGCACATACATAGGACAAACAGGTAGAATATTTGATGTCAGATACAAAGAACACATGAGAACCTGGAAATATGGCACAAACCTCTCGACATTTGCAGAACACCTAAGAGAACATAACCACAAACCAACCCCTAGAGAAGATGACATGAAAATAATTAGAATCAACACTAAAAACACCTCCTAACCCTGCAAGAAAATTACCACTTACAGTAAACCAAAGCAGAAAGGAAAGCCGTGTAGAATGATCAAGTACACATGCCTAGCAATTCATTGTTTACACTAATAGATGAAATATAGGATAATGCTCCCAAAAAGTATTAATATAATAATACTATCCAATATAATAATAATAGCACTCAAAACCTTTACACTCACTTATCAATGAACCCCTCCAGGGAATACTGAAACAAAAAGTCAAATCAGCTGTCACCAAAGCTTTCAACCACTCGCTAACAGCTAGTACAACACCATACAATTCAAACCACGCCCAAAAAAAGGAACTCTCTCTCTCTCTCTCTCTCTCTCTCTCTCTCTCTCTCTCTCCTACACACACAAGGGATAAACATCATGAATAAAAGTTAGTCTTGAAAATATACTTCGTTAGGTTGACAACAAGTAGGTAAACACACCAAAGAGGAGGAAACACGTAATGGAGTTGCAATACTTATGTTGTGAAAAGCAGTGTGCGACGATATAGTTATATAGAGTGGCAAAAGAACACCACAAAAAGTACGAGAAATATGGTGAACAGAGTGAATGTGTTTAGAACGCAAAGTTGTGCTAATACGTCAGTAATAAAGTGATGGTGCGACCTCCAGGCCAGATGTGAGGAAACGAAGATCAGTAAATCGTAAGTAATTACTTTTTCACGTAAAAATCGCTATGTCAACTGTTTAATAATCTAAAACTAACAAAACTGTATCGTTATAGATCCCACTGATGATGCCTTAGAACAAGGAAAAGGCGAAACGCGTCTGTGATAAGTAAATTAAGTGGCAGCAGGGAAAGGCAGTTTTATTTACAAAACAAGTATTTCTGTGCTTGCTGTGGCGGATGGTCATGCATGTTTAAAAACAGGTGTGACCCCAAGTCTTATATTATTTCATACTTCATTACTTCTAATTATCAAGTACATACCTCTTGAATAATAACCCCTTTTTTGGACCTACGAAATGATGGTGTTTTTCCCGACATGTGAGTAGATTGCGTGAACTGGCTGCGATGATCAAATTTCTTACAAAACTAGGATGCAAGAATCTGCTGCTTTCAATGTATCGGAAGAGAGAGATGCAGTAGACTGTCTCCAAGTTGGTTAGTTCAGGAGCGCCCATTGAGGAGGACGCAGGTGCAATAGCCGCCCTTCTACAATCTTTTGGGACGATGATTTTCCCCAGTACATGTGTTGGATTATGACCTGTAGATTACAAGTGTGGTTTTTTTTTCATGACAATTTCGGCGTGTAATTAGAACAGTGAAGCATTTTCCATCAATTGTGGTAGCTTGTATTGGCCCCAATTACTTGGGCTGTGGGGTGATTGTCAAGCAGGCATCTGTAGCGAACACTGAAGTCAAACAACGGTAGATACAATCCTCAGCTGTATGCTTACAGGTAATACACTTATTAAACTCCTCTCTGTTCAACACTAGCATCTTGTTAGTTAAACACAATTCCCACCAAAAATAAAAATAATGCCTTCCATTCCAGCCTTTTTCCAGCCAACTTGTAGGTGAAGGGTTGAATTTGAGTACATCTGCCACTAGTTTCGAGTGGTATTGCGAAATTTTTTCCCCGCAGAATAATACCAGTTGTATGAAATCATCAATTTTTCAGCTGTATTGCGATTTTAGGCGCTCTGTGTTTAGTTGTGTAATTAAGACCAATCTTTACAATTAATTATGTAATTAGGACCTAACTTTCTTTTAGTCTCCCAACCAAAATAAATAAAGTACACTAACCTAACTTTCCTGTCCTGCATCTGCACAGTTGCCATGTGTTGGGGAGTGCACTTAGGCTTTCCATCTAGAAGGACCAGGCTTCAAGTCCCAGAAAAGGCACTGCCATTTTTAATTTCCCACCAATTCCCAGGTGGGGGGGGGTGGGGTGGAATGACAGCACAGCCCTGGGACAAAGAAATTTCAGTCAAAATTAGAAATTCTCGCCAAAATTCGGAATTCCCGCCATAGATTAGGCGGGGGAGGCATAAGTGGGAGACTGTGGAGGGGAGAGGAGTCAGGGGACCCACATTGAGGCTGAGGAAAACACATGACCTCAACTGGGAGGGGGTTGGCAGTTGGTGGTGGGGTGGGGAGGTGATAAATTTGCATATTAATTTGATATAAAATTGGAGTAGGAGCTCCATTACGCTACTACTGCTGTCATGCATAAAAAGGAGATCACAGGAACCTTCATGAAGTTGGGCAAATAATCAATTTTATAGCATATATAGGTATGACATCCCATCACAGTTTCTTCCGCAAAAAAAAGAAGGTCGATAAACTTCGAGAAATGAAATGGCTCAAAACACATTGTTTTGGTGAGTCTCTTTTATGTTCGACGACGACGCCAGGATTCTGTGACCCCTACACATTCTTACTTTATGACAGTTTACTTTACCCGGTAGATGAAACGTCGATTCATCTAAAAAGATGAGTCGTTCAGAAAAAGTTCTCTACCGTATCCTGGAGAAATGAAATGCAAAATTCGTACCAGTACCATCTCCTATGATCGCCGGGACGCAGTTGGTGCAGTATCTTCAAACTGTAAAGCTTCATATGCAGGTGTCTTTTCAGAACACGTCACATCGTTGTTTGAGGAAGTTGATTTTCCTGGCCTGCCTGTTTTGTGAACTTCAGAGGGCTTCGTGTGAACGCATCTCGGATACGTTCGAAATTTTCATCCATATGCAACCTGCTTCCAAGAATTATGTCAGTCATAAATCTATTTGTGCAGAGCTGCACGGATTACCCTAGCACGTCTCCCTTCTCAATACAAATTCCCAGTAGCTTCTCAGTCCACTTGGTATTCCCCTTAAACTCATTCGTCGCTTCAGTCTTCTTATTCCATGGCAGAAATTTCAGACTTGAAATGATCTGGAGAACCATATAGTTCCATTTGAGCATGCAAGTGTTAGAGTGCCTTGTCACCATTTCTGTGTCTTGGCCTGACCCCAGTTAGTCTGGTCACGTAACGTAACTCGTAGATGTTACACTACTGGCCATTAAAATTGCTACACCACGAAGATGACGTGCTACAGATGCGAAATTTAACCGACAGGAAGAAGATGCTGTGATATGCAAATGATTAGCTTTTCAGAGCATTCACACAAGGTTGGCGCCGGTGGCGACACCTACAACGTGCTGACATGAGGAAAGTTTCCAACCGATTTCTCATACACAAACAGCAGTTGACCGGCGTTGCCTGGTGAAACGTTGTTGTGATGCCTCGTGTAAGGAGGAGACATGCGTACCATCACGTTTCCGACTTTGATTAAGGTAGGATTGTAGCCTACCGTGATTGCGGTTTATCGTATCGCGACATTGCTGCTCGCGTCGGTCGAGATCCAATGACTGTTAGCAGAATATGGAATCGGTGGGTTCAGGAGGGTAATACGGAACGACGTGCTGGATCCCAACGGCTTCGTATCACTAGCAGTCGAGATGACAGGCATCTTATCCGCATGGCTGTAACGGATAGTGCAGCAGCGTCTCGATCTCTGAGTCAACAGATGGGGACGTTTACAAGACAACAACCATCTGCACGAACAGTTCGACGACGTTTGCAGCAGCATGGACTATCAGCTCGGAGACCATGGCTGCGGTTACCCTTGACGCTGCATCACAGGCAGGAGCGCCTTTGACGGTGTACTCAACGACGAACCTGGGTGCACGAATGGCAAAACGTCATTTTTTCGGATGAATCCAGGTTCTGTTTACAGCATCATGATGGTCGCATCCGTGTTTGGCGACATCGCGATGAACGCACATTGGAAGCGTGTATTTGTCATCGCCATACTGGCGTATCACCCGGCGTGATGGTATGGGGTGCCATTGGTTACACGTCTCGGTCACCTCTTGTTCGCATTGACGGCACTTTGAACAGTGGACGTTACATTTCAGATGTGTTACGACCCGTGGCTCTACCCTTCATTCGATCCCTGCGAAACCCTACATTTCAGCAGGATAATGCACGAACGCATGTTGCAGATCCTGTGGGGCCTTCCTGGATACAGAAAATGTTCGACTGCTGCCCTGGCCAGCACATTCTCCAGATCTCTCACCCATTGAAAACGTCTAGTCAATGGTGGACGAGCAACTGGCTCGTCACAATACGCCAGTCACTACTCTTGATGAACTGTGGTATCTTGTTGAAGCTGCATGGGCAGCTCTACCTGTACATGCCATCCAAGCTCTGCCTCAATGCCCAGGCGTATCAAGGCCGTTATTACGGCCAGAGGTGGTTGTTTTGGGTAGTGATTTCTCAGGATCTATGCACCCAAATTGCGTGAAAATGTAATCACATGTCAGTTCTAGTATAATATGTTTGTCCAATGAATACCCATTTATCATTTGCATTTCTTCTTGTCATAGCAATTTTAATGGCCAGTAGTGTAAGATTCGCGTTAAGTCAATGGCTGAAAACGCACCAGAGGACCAACATTTCACTTGCAAGTGACGTGAGCTCAAATCAGCACCAATGAAGAATCCAGAATCGTCGTAAACAGCAACACACATTTCCTGTTGTGGGCCAATGGCCATCCTCATATGACGTATCTGCTACGTCCCTTGACGTCACAACAGCCGAAAGTGTAACTACCTGCCACACAAACATTATCGCTGGCACTGTCTAAGTCTGCCTTCAGTGGGAGTACTACAGAGTTGTGTAATCGAACGTAATTTGCCAACTAACCCTACATCGTAAATCTGCTGTTGTTCATCTATGGCTACAAAAAAGCAGCCGGTTAGCGACAAGTATACCGAAGTTTCTCACACACGTGGACTCGATGAGGTATTTTCCAGGGAAGCTGCCAACAATTTATTCGTGTCAACTTTGTGGTAACACTGGAGGACGAGATTGTGTTTTCTCAATAAAATGCGATTAGAGAAAACAAGAATGTTTCAAATGAATCTTGTATCATATTTATCATCAGTGTGTCTTTGATTCCCTTGTATCTGTGAAACAACAAAAATCAAAACACATAGACTATAAATTTCACTATTAACACGACATGCGTCTTACGATAACTCTTATTATCTGTACATCGACAAAAATCAAAACAGGCAGATTTTAAATTTCAGTATTAACAACATTGCAGCTAAAGGTACCTCATCTTGACCACCCCATTGGAGACCTGTCTCAGCGCAGAAATATCTCGCTCAACATAACGAGTCCGAAATACGAATTGTAAGTTTGCCTGTTTTTAATTGTCAAGCTTAAGAAATTAAACAGAGAATCTTTGCATTATAACATGTTCCATTTTTGATTTCTACTTTTAATCCTTTTTATTATTTCCCTTTCCATTGCATCTTTTTTTTCTTCGCTGAAAAACCAATGGAGTGTTGCTACCTCTCAAGCTCCTTGTAATGATAATTTTGTTTTTTACTTTTTCTACTTTACTGCTACCCCCTATTGTGAAATTATTTGTCTGTATTTCACTTCTATCCTTCTCGACTTTTCGACTTTCTTTTTATTCAGGAAACATAAACTTGAAAAGAAGATTAGAATGGTATAGCAATTTTGTTTTTAGCTTCAGAGACCGGCGGTCCTGATTATGAAAGCCACGAACACAATTAAGGTTCTGCGCTTCCTCAATTCCATTCTGTGTCGCTAACGGTCTACGGTTCTAAGGATATAATCTTATGTAACGGATCTGTTTGCATTCGAGATCTCGCAGGCAGTTGGCGCTGGTTAGAGATTACGTAAAAATGGGGCTGGTTTGTGCTGTGCAGATCACGCCTTGGCAAAACTTTCCACCGCTTCTTGCGCTGCGACGGATCGGCCATGACTCCTTCAAAGGAGGGAGGGGAGGGGGGGGAGGAGGCGACGGAGGAGTGGGGGGCGGAGAGGGCTGGAGGCCGTTAGCTCTCCCGATCCACTTCCAGAAGAAAGTCTGATGGAACACACACGAGGTCATTGGCTCACATTTTGTTTCGTCATTGCCATTTCATTCCCCTATAGGAGG
Organism: Schistocerca cancellata; assembly: GCF_023864275.1. Lineage (NCBI taxonomy): Eukaryota > Metazoa > Arthropoda > Insecta > Orthoptera > Acrididae > Schistocerca > Schistocerca cancellata. The sequence continues at coordinate 397,824,658 of NC_064631.1, forward strand.
AAGGACATCTGCGATGAGGTTTGCTCTTCAACCATTATTGCTGTTGTGGCCTGATGAAACTCTCCATGCTGGTCTATTCTGTGCACATCTCTTCATCTCTGCATGAATACTGCAGGCTATATCAGTTTGAAGCTCCATATTGCATTCAAGCCCCGGTCTTCTACAGTTTTTACTCTCGGTCACAAATCTTATGGTTCTTTGATGTCACAGGAAATGTTCTGTCAACTGGTCCTTTCTTTTAGTCAAGTTGTTCCATAAATTTCATTTTTTCTCTACACGATTATTATTTGATGTATCCATTTAATCTTTACCTCTCTTCTGCAGCACCACATTTCAAAAGGTTCTAATCTCTTCTTGTCTGAGCTGCTGATCGTCCACATTTCACTTCCGTACAGGGCTTCACTCCATACAAATACCTTCTCTACTTCTAATATCGTCAGTTACTTTGCTGCCCAAATAGCGAATCTCAACAACTATTTTTACGGTATTGTTTCCTATCTAATCACGTCAGTTTAGCTCAGTCTGCGATTTGCAGGGGGGGGGGGGATTTCCCCCCCTCTGCATCAGACCATCCCCTCCTCTGGTTTTAGTTTATGCATCCCAACCTGGGATGTTTATTTCCCACGCACTGGAGTAAAACTTTACATGTAATTTTAATTTTTGGAGCCGAACACTGAAAGTTTTTAATACAGTCTTATTATTAATACTATTAATATGTTTGTTTATTAATTTTGAAAAAGTGTTATGTAGTAGTTAAGCATTTCAAAACATTTAGAACTAAATGACAAGACGACGCACACCACATTTCCGTAGCATGCCACAATGTTGCAAGACGTCGTCCCAGCGTAAACGAGGCTTTAGAGCAAGGTCTGTATTGTATGGTGGATGTGATGTGTTGCGTACGAAACTAAAACCTGCAATCAGACCCAAACGTCGTGGAAAACTGTGAAGAGGTGTCATCCTGCAGCAAGATAATGCTCGCCCACATTCTGCCAAACGGACAGCCGACGCAATAAAGGAGTTGAGAATCGAGGTGCTGGAACATCCACCATACAGTCCAGACCTGGCTCCAAGCGATTTTCACATGTTTGGACCCTTAACGGAAGCACTACAGGGGAAGAAGATTTGAAAATGATGAAGACGTCATTGCTTTGGTTCAAAATTTGTTACAGATGCAACCGATAAACGTACTTTCTGATGAAATAAAAAAACTCGTAAAACATCGAGAAAACTGCATTGAAGTCCAGGGAGGTTACGTAGAAAAATAACGCATGTTTCAGTTTTCTATCATCAGAACAAATACACAAATGTACCTTAACTTTCTAAATTCCCCTCGTATACCTGTATGTAGATGATTTTGTAAATAAGCTTTACCTATAATGTACTTTTAAAGATATAACAAGGGATGGCGTTTCTGACAGTGCATACGCGTGAATAGTGAGTTTCGGCATTAACATCTATTTATAAATAACTGTTTAACCATGGGTATCGCCACGGTCCAAGCTAGTAACATGTATAATTATACTAATCCGCTAAGACATCCTCCCCACTGGTAAAAGCACAAATCGCACACTGGTATAGCCTAATTTAATTCAACTACATCCAACTAACACTGTTTTGATTTTGTTGATGCTGATCTCGTTACCTGTTTTCAAAGCAGTATCCTTTCCGTTAAATTGCTCTTCCAAGCCTTTTGCTGTCTGTGAGAGAATTACAATGTCAAAGCTCTTCTCACCGTGTACATGCTAAATAACACGCGGAATAACTCAACTCAAAAGACTTGCTGTAAACATGACGTCGTTTTGACGTCAGACGCAATACCAACAACCACAGTAATTGCTATCGATTTTGTGACAAGGAAGAATATGTAGCCGGCCGGGGTGGCCGAGCGGTTCTAGGCGCTACAGTCTGGAACCGAGCGACCGCGTGTGATGTCCTTAGTTTAGTTAGGTGCGAAGATATTCTCGTTCGCGTGCGGTCGCCTACTGAAGGTGCTAGGAATGATAATGGTGACTGCAACAGACTGCTGTGATGCTGTGTGGTGTGATGGATACCACTGAAATGAAAGAACGGAAGAGGTAGAATTCGATGATGGGACATAAACGTGATCTGTCGAAAATCACGGAAGAGGCTGTCGAACTTATTGTTCCCATCCAACAAACGGACTCCAGACACTAGTGTCTAGTGTTTGCCATAAGACACTGTGAATTGGCTTACAATTTAACGTGGGAATCAGACACACAGTTCAAAGCATCAGGATCTGAATGCTGCGAAATCACAGAGTTTTTCGTTCGACTACCAGTAACCGGAATAGGCGAGTGCCGCTGCCTCGCGGCCTTTTAGCGGCCAGGGCCACGTAACGGGACTAAGTTAGGATTCCCAGGCTGGTCACTGTTGCATGGAGTGTCACTCGCTAACATTATTTCTCTTCCTTGTGAATTATATCAAAATGCTTTTCAAGTGTCTTCAATCTTGAACCAGTTTTACGAGAACACTGCTCATCCGTCACATTACACTGTCTCTCTTCAGAACTGTAAGGGTCGATCAAAAAGATTTTGTTTGTGGGCGTTGCTGCAGCGTATCTGCTGCGTAGCGCGCCTTCGATGCGGGTGTATAAGCGACGACGTGTGGCATTTGCGTCTTTCCCATGTGCATGTGGTAAACACTGGAAAGTGAACTATGGTCATCTAGTAAAACAAAGTAATACCTGGCGTTCCCCAAGGAAGTGTTATAGGTCCTTTGCTGTTCCTGATCAACACAATCGTTTCAGGAGACAATCTGAGCAGCCCAGTTAGATTGTGTGGAGATGATACTGCCATTTACCTTATGGTAAAGTCATCAGATCATCAAAACCAATCGCAAAATTATTTAGGCAAGGCATCTGTATGGCGCTAAAAGTGGCAACCGACTCTAATTAATGAAAGCTGTGGAGTCATCCACAAGACTTCTAAAAGGATTCCGCTAAATTTCTGTTACAAGATAAATCACACAAATGCAGAGGCTGTCAGCTCAACAAAATACTTAGGGATTGCGTTACGAATGATTTAAACTGGAACGATCACATCGATAATGTTATGAGGAAAGCAAACCAAAGACTGTGATTTATTGAGAGAACACTTAGAAACTGCAACAGGTCTACTGAAGAGGTTGTTTACAATGATTTTATCTGCCCTCTTCTGGAGTATTGCTGTGTGGTGTGGGATCCGCATCAGTTATGATTGACGGAGGACGTCGAAAAAGTCCAAAGAAGGGCAGCTCGTTTTGTATTATGGCGAAATAGGAAAAAGCATGCCATGGATGTCATACGTGAATTGGGGTGATAGTCATTAAAAGAAAGACGTTTTTCGTTGCGGCAGGATCTTCTCACGAAAATATTTTGTTGGCCCCCACCTGCATAGGGAGAAATAGTCATCATAATAAAATAAGAGAAATCACAGCTCGCACAGAAAGATTTAAGTGTTTGTTTTTCCCACGCGCTGTTCGCAGTTGAAACAGTAGAGAAATAGCTATAAGGTGGTTCGTGCACCCTCTGCCAAGCACAATTGTGAACTGCAGAGTAACATGCAGATGTAGATGTAAGGTGACCTTATTATCAAACGTGTCCAAACAGGACATTCTTTTCTTGGCTGCCGAAGGACAAACAGCAGCAGACACCCATCGGACAATGAAGAATGTAAGTGGGTCAGAATGTCTGTTGAAAAACCAGTGGTATGGAATGGTGCGCCAAGTTGTGTGCTGATGCTTCGTGACAACGCTCGCCACTATATCGCAGAAGTGACGCCAACTCAGGTGGCTGACACTCGAGCACCCAACCTTACAGTTCTGATCTCTTCCCACGTGGTTATCACGCCTTCCAACTCTTAAAAAAGGCCTTGTAGGGTCGATGATTCCTGTCGGATAAGGGTGTGCTGCAGGAAGTTACGGACTTCTTCATGCAGCAGGTTACAAAATGGTTCAAATGGCTCTGAGCACTATGGGACTCAACTGCTGTGGTCATAAGTCCCCTAGAACTTAGAACTACTTAAACCTTACTAACCTAAGGACATCACACACATCCATGCCCGAGGCAGGATTCGAACCTGCGACCGTAGCGGTCGTGCGGTTCCAGACTGTAGTGCCTTTAACCGCGCGGCCACTCCGGCCGGCAGCAGGTTACAGTGTTTTACCAAATGGAAGTCTTGAACCTGAAGAGTTCGTGGGATAATTGCCTCAATCCTCACGGTGATTCTGCCTGATAGTCATACCTTCTCTCGAATATATGCCTCTGAAACTTTTTGATCTCCCCTTATGCACACATCAAAAAAAGTTTTGCATCATCGCGGTTCCCAGAACTCCTGAAGACAGACGTTGACTGTGGATGTTGTATCACAGGCACAGTCCCTCTGACTGTTCAGAGACGTCACTAAACCCGCCCAAAGATGTAAACAACCATGCCTATTAGACGGAGGGGGTCTGACAGAAAGTGGCTCTAGGCACTATGGGACTTAACATCTGAGGTCATCAGTCCCCTACACTTAGAACTACCTAAACCTAACTAACCTAAGGACATTGCACACATCCATGCCCGAGGCAGGATTCGAACCTGCGACCGTAGCAGCAGCGCGGTTCCGGACTGAAGCGCCTAGATCCACTCGGCCACAGCGGCCGGCGGGTCCGACAGCCGGTCAGTTCCAGTCATTCCATCAGGAAGGGCACTGGACATCCCCGTGTAGTCGTGGCGCATAAACGTATTTCGCCAAAGATTAATGTTTCCTGTGCAGTTTCACAAAGCCGTATGGGGCCTTCTTCTTATGTGATAATACTTTGACCGGTACCTCAAAAGGCTTGATAAGTTCCAGCTGTGGTTGTTTCCAGATCTGACCGCTATCTGAAAGTCGAACATCCGCATTGCTGGATTGGACGTAGTGATGAAGATGATGCGGCTGTGTTCCCTCAACCCCCCCCCTCCCTCACCCCCACCACAGTCCCTCGCCCCGGCTGCCTGACCAACGCCTAGTGACTTTTTCCTTTGGGTTTGGGGCTCCATTAATGACAGTGTTTGCGTACTTCCACAGACAAGAACAGCTCAGAGAACGCGTCAATGCCGCCGAGACGATCACTGACACGATATTGCTTTTTCCAAAGCTGTTTCACAGAGGAAGACTGCACTGTAGTTCCTTCTCTAGATTGTCGCACAAATAACAAAATGGTAGATATCGAAATAGGGGGATAGAAAAACAACTGAAATCGCTCAAAAGAGGAAAGGCCGCTGGACCTGATGGGATACCAGTTCGATTTTACACAGAGTACGCGAAGGAACTTGCCCCCCTTCTTGCAGCGGTGTACAGTAGGTATCTAGAAGAGAGTAGCGTTCCAAAGGATTGGAAAAGGGCACAGGTCATCCCAGTTTTCAAGAAGGGACGTCGAACAGATGTGCAGAACTATATCTCTAACGTCGATAAGTTGTAGAATTTTGGAACACGTATTATGTTCAAGTATAATGACTTTTCTGGAGATTAGAAATCTACTCTGTAGGAATCAGCATGGGTTTCGAAAAAGACGGTCGTGTGAAACCCAGCTCGCGCTGTTCGTCCACGAGACTCAGAGGGCCAAAGACACGGGTTCCCAGATAGATGCCGTGTTTCTTGACTTCCGCAAGGCGTTCGATACAGTCCCCCACAGTCGTCTAATGAACAAAGTACAAGCAAATGGACTATCAGACCAATTGTGTGATTGGATTGAAGAGTTACTACATAACAGACAGCAGCATGTCATTCTCAATGGAGAGAAGTCTTCCGAAGTAAGAGTGATTTCAGGTGTGACGCAGGGGAGTATCGTAGGACCGTTGCTACTCACAATATACATAAATGACCTTGTGGATAACATCGGAAGTTGACTGAGGCTTTTTGCGGATGATACTGTAGTATATCGAGAGGTTGTAACAATGGAAAATTGTACTGAAATGCAGGAGGATCTGGGACGAATTGACGCATGGTGCAGGGAATGGCAATTGAATCTCAATTTAGACAAGTGTAATGTGCTGCGAATACATAGAAAGAAAGAGCCTTTATCATTTAGCTACAATGTAGCAGGGCAGCAACTGGAAGAGTTAATTCCATAAATTATCTGGGAGTAGGCATTAGGAGCGATTTAAAATGGAATGATCATATAAAGTTGATCGTCGGTAAAGCAGATGCCAGACTTAGATTCACTGGAAGAATCCTAAGGAAATGCAATCCGAAAACAAAGGAAGTAGGTTACAGTACTCTTGTTCGCCCACTGCTTGAATATTGCTCACCAGTGTGGGATCCAGATAGGGTTGATAGAGGAGATAGAGAAGATCCAACGGAGAGCAGCGCGCTTCGTTACAGGATCATCTAGTAATCGCGTTACGGAGATGATAGATAAACTCCAGTGGAAGACTCTGAAGGAGAGACGCTCAGTAGCTCGGTACGGGCTTTTGTTGAAGTTTCGTGAACATAACTTCACCGAGGAGTCAAGCAGTATATTGATCTCTCCTGCGTATATCTCGCGAAGAGACCATGAGGATAAAATCAGAGAGATTAGAGCCCACACAGACGCATACCGACAATCTTTCTTTCCACGAACAATACGAGACTGGAATAGAAGGGAGAACCGATTGAGGTACTCAAAGCACCCTCCACCACACACCGTCAGGTGGCTTGCGGAGTATGGATGTAGATGTAGATGTAGATATTGCTACTTAAGGTATGGAACATATTTGACTATCCCTTGGACGTGTAGTGTGACCAGAAGGGCACTCATACAACATGTGTAGAGTACAAAATGCAAACTTGGAGAATTTACGGTTCTATTCATGCATCAACCATATTTGTGCGTGTAACATTTTGGAAAAAAGAGCTTTGAAAACGAATGAATCACTTATAGTAGTCTTGTATGTTCTGAATAAACTGTTAAAAATAAACACAGTGATCAACATCATAATACTTGGAATATGCTGGAAACCTGCAGCAACTGGTAACCGCTCAACTTCAAAATTTAAATTGCGAATGTGGTCCAAAATTAGAATGGTAAACACCTCTCCCAGACCTCACGTTTTTTCCGTGTAAAGTTTTTTGATGTGATGCATCGGCTGGACGGTACGTTCCTGTATACAGAAAATTTGAGTGAAGACATTGAGTGCCACATGGAGACAGATGCCTTTGAACTGGGATCACAATCTAACACAAAGTCACGACACTCCAGCTCACTTTTTTTATACACTGTGACAGCAGTGCTCCAAGCGAACAGAAAGTTACACTTCTGAATACGATATTGGATGAGTCGGAACAGTACCATTTATACTGATTCGTGACATTCTTTTTACAATAGCGAGCATATGTATTGCCATAGAATACGGTGATAACAAAAAAATTACGCCGCATTTGCCTTTCTTTAGCTTCCTAAAACCCTGGGAGGTACGAGATGGTACACTGCAGGGCAGTTTATTTACGATTCTCTTATAATTTACAGATATTTAATGACGAATATCGTTTTATTAAGAATAGCAAATGTGTAAGTAAACAGCAGAATATGTTAGTAACGTGAAGTTTTCTTCACTAGGCTGCCAGTCAAAACAGTGAATGTGGAACGTAGGAAACTTCTATGGAATACAATACTTACATTATATAACGTACCTAATAAGCCACCACAACTGTAGCTGAAGGGAAAACCACACAGACGTGATAATAAAACGTCAAAAGCCATAAAACTGTTTCGCAATACAGAAGAAACGTTTCACAATGATTGTTATTACATCTGAGCCACAAGCGGCAAGAAACTTCAACAGATTCGCTTTTGAAGCAAAAGTAATTAGAGATCTTATAATTAAATTTTCCCCGAGATATTTAAGTCTCGTCTTTATCTACGATCATGATGGAAGCAGAAGAAATGAATTAAAATTTGTGCCGCGACCGGAACGCGAAGAACTCAGGTTTTCTTGCTTACGAGGGAGAAATGCTAAGCATTACACCACAGCACTATGGTCAACATTCCTGAACGAACTACCTAAGTCGACTGCCCTCCCCACCATAAACTTCAGTTCATATCTTCAGCTATATAGTGCTAATGTAAGGGGGAAAATAAACTGATGACATGAACTGAAGTTTTTGTTGTGGAGGACAGTCGACCTAGGTAGTTGGTGCAGCATTGTGCTGTGGTGGTGTAATGGTTAGCATTTCTGCCTAATAAGCATGGCAGTATACAATTTCGTCCAATTAGGTCGTCCACCTAACCCGATTGAACAAAAGTTCCCCCAGGTTGACTAGCGTCATGTATGGCGCGCGGTGTTCGCCTGTTACCTTGACACGAATGTTCAATCTGTCTGGTACCTAACTGTCAGTGGTAAGCAAATCAACCAATCTCGCCTTCATCGTATCCACCTCGCCCAATCACCTCTATGTTCCACGTCTGGAGTGCCAGACAATGACGAACATCGATTTGTTTGCGGACCGGCGGCGGAGTTTTGGCAATTGATTCGTCGTATTGCGGCTTTTCTAACGCGGATATTCCGGATCGGATTACTCCCCTTTCATTATTATTTCCGGAACGTGACTATTTTCCTCGGACAAAGACCAATGCTGTGAATTGGATTCGCGGACATGCCATTCACTACCCATTTGGACAAACTGTAGATTCTGTACCTGATTTTTGGACATACCTCAATGACCGTCATTATGTCGTTGTCCGTCACCCAAAATACAGAAAATTTTTCTCGAACTTCCTTGGGAGTGCTTTCCACGACCCGCCTCGCAGCTGGAATTTGTTAAGCCAAGAGAGAAGAAGGTTTTCTGTTTGAACCAATGAACATTTCTGAACAATTGAACGGAACACATCAATTTCAAGAAGACGTGACTCAACATATTACCAGCGGGGAGCAGAAGGCCTCTGATCAATTACGCAACAAAAATAAACAAAAAAATAAATAAATAAAAATAAAAATAAAATTCAGAAAAAGGAAGACTGTTTTGTTTGGAAGGATAGCCCTAACCTTGAATTCCCATATTTCCCCTGGTATATAGGCAGCTCTCTGGGGTAGGTTTAGTCAGGAGCCAACGCCTGAAGTGGACCAGATTTTTTTGTTATAGGATGAAAAGTGGCGGTGGCACTTAGTAGTTCCATTTTCCTAAGGGTCTTTTTTTTAAAAAAAGAAAAAAAAGAAAAGAAAAACAGAAAAAAAGAAAAAAAAGAAAAAAAGAAAAGAAAAAACAGAAAAAATAAGCAAGAGAGACGCGGGTTCGAGTCCCGGTGGTGGTACAAATATTAATTTATTTCTTCTGCTTCTATCATTATCGTAGATACAAGTAATTACGTTTACAAAAGTGTTCGAAAGTCGTGTGGAATGTAAGAATCTGCGAAACGTTAGACAAAACACAAATTTGTTACGTGCCAAAGAAACTGCCTCTTGTAATAAGAACCGACATCAAAATATGTATATACTTCTCTTTCATGAAATATATGTTTGCATTCTCTTGCTTATAGGCATGTCGAAAGTATTTCTTCATGAATTATGTAACTGAATCAGTGAGAATAGACTGTTTTTAAGTTTATCTCACAATTATTCATGCATTTCGATCAACGCAAAAATATAATTACTATTTCGTTAGTTAAGTAGAAAAATGATTAAAAACAAACATTAATCTCACGGTGGCTTTCTCGACACTAAGGGCGCTACTGTCATGCTACCTGTCAGACGGTAATGATTTTTCACGGCAGTGAGTGTCTCGACTATATACATTATTAGACTGTAGTGTGATTGAGTTGACATTACATATAAAGAACTCAAGTGCTGTTAAGAGACTTGCATATCCATTCTGCTTCACGGAGAAACTTCAGCTTGGCCTTCCGAAGTGAAAATGACTATCATTTTAATGGCAATACAGAAGAATTTAAGCATTTGTCAGCATTCCCCGTCTCAGTTTATCAGTGTCTGCAGCAGCTGTAAAAATGAATAATTATTTTTCAAGAGTCGCTACCTGTCAGGTTTCGTAAACTGCAATGTGTGGCCGGCCGCGGTGGTCTCGCGGTTCTAGGCGCGCAGTCCGGAACCGCGCGGCTGCTACGGTCGCAGGTTCGAATGCTGCCTCGGGCATGGATGTGTGTGATGTCCTTAGGTTAGTTAGGTTTAAGTAGTTCTAAGTTCTAGGGGACTGATGACCACAGCTGTTAAGTCCCATAGTGCTCAGAGCCATTTGAACCATTTTTTTGCAATGTGTGTTTCAATGGAACTGATTTAGAGGACTTGGCCGCCTAAGCTGCCAAGTGAATTTTTATTTACTTTTATTTGTTTAACCTAACCACGTTACAGCTTCCGTGCTCTCTCTTCCATTGGATTTTGAGAAGGTGGCCGTCTTATTTAGAGATATGCAAAGGATTTTGCTTGTTTGAGATCGAGTGTTTCTGTAATATCAGTTGTGTTCAATGTAACTAAGAGGGAATGCAATGATTAAGTAGACAGCAGAACAAAACCGATAGCGTGTTAGTGTCTATGCTAACAGAGTGTCGCCATGATTATTCTTCACAGACAAGAATGATATGGTCAGAAGAAAGAAACGTTACATATGCATCGTGCACAAGCATTCAGCTCCATTTCCATCCAGTGTGGACTCTCTTATAAATGTCCTTAAAGAAAATCACTATAGTCAATAACTAGGAGCAGCTAGTGATTCTTTTCTTCTAAGCTGCAGAGGAAATATTCCCCTGTATTTTTGTAGTGCACGGTGAGAAGTCGACAACTTGTTAACACTCTAAGCGCCAAGCCCGTAAAATTTACGGGCCGCTACATTTAATTTCATTCAAAACACTGCAACGTTATTTCTACGGGTTTGGCCAGCGCTATACGTTTTTCAGATGTTTATTAACAAAATGCGTCCATAGATGTCACGGCAGCGCTGTAATTCATGTTAAAACTTATCTTTGCGTTCTCAGTCTGTATATCATTCAGTTGTTTGTCATCATGTTTCGGCGCGGTTTATCAGACGCAGAAATTGCGGATTTGATCAATCATAGCGACACTCTGGATAATGTAGAGAGTGATTCAGACGATTCTGAATGCAATGGTGTGTTTGAAGGTACGTATTTCCGAATTTTCCACGTAATTGTGCAGTACGCACATATCTGTTGAACATGTGTAAACGATGTATGTAGTTACACATAATGTGATATTCTTTTTAGAAGACGAGATTGATGACAGTTTGTCTTCAGATGAAGACGAGAATGATGTTGAAGGTGTTGCTTCAAATCCAGCAGCTGTGCCGTATCCGAAAGACAGTGAGTGGACTGCAGTTGACACCTACCGACCTCTGCCTGTCAACACGACACCCAGGCAGATACTAGTGGATATTGATGAGTCGAGTTCTGTACTGGATTGCAGTAAAGTGTTCCTTACTGACAGTGACGTAAATGAACTCAAGAGACAGACAAATTTGTATGCATCACAGACAATACAGAAGAAAAGAAGAGGAAATAATCTGAAGCCCCATTCAGTTTTGAGTTCGTGGAAGCCAGTGACTATAAGTGAGATGAGGCGTTTCTTGGGTATTATTTTCCACATGTGTGTTTCGAAAAAGCCCAAAATTGCGGACCATTGGAGCACTAATCCTGTTCTTAGTTGTAACTTTTGTCCCCATGTCATGAGCCGTTTGCGTTTCACTCAGATACTGTCATGCTTGCATCTTGTTGACAATTCAAATCAGAAAAAACCAGGCGAAGATGGATTTCATCCACTTTACAAAGTTTTGCCATATTATAATAATTTGAAGGAGCGATGTATCCAGGCATATCGTCCCTCAGAAAAAGTGACAATTGATGAAGGAATTTGCCCATTTCGAGGTCGTGTGAGTTTCCGTGTTTACATGCAAAATAAGCCTCATAAGTATGGACTGAAAGTATATGCTGTTGCTGAAGCCAGTAGTGGCTATGTTGTAAATTTTGAAGTTTATGCTGGTAAGCATATTGTTGACAATTCTTCGTCTGCGGTTATTTTGCGATTGTTGTCTGACAGCAGCTTGCTGAACAAAGGCCACACTGTGTATTTAGATCGATTTTATTCCAGTCCAGAGCTATTTCAGCAACTGGCAGAGAAAGGCACTGGAGCTGTTGGTACTGTGAACAAATCCAGGAAAGGATTGCCTAAAGATTTAGTATCTGCTAAGCTGAAAAAGGGCGAAATGTCTTTTCGGCGTAAAGATAATGTATTGGCAATGAAGTGGAAAGATAAGAGAGATGTGTATACATTGTCTACAAGGCATCAAGCAACATTTGGTACGCATACTAAGAGAAATGGGTCTGTAGTATTGAAACCACTTCAGGTACTTGATTACAACCTCAATAAAATTGGAGTGGATATTGGAGACCAACGCCTGCAGTACAATCCGTTCCAGCACAGAACTGTGAAATGGTGGCGAAAATTATATTTCCATTTGCTGCTTATGGGAGTATCAAATGCATTTTGGCTGTACAATGCAGTGCACAGGAAGAAAATTACAATAACAGACTTTATAACAGTGCTTGCAGTTCAGCTTGTTGAAGACGACACACTTGAATTCATTCCAAGAAATGAAGGAACTGTAGGTCGGCTAACAAAGAGACATTTTTTGCAGCACATACCTGCAACTACTAAGAAGTATGCTGCTCGTGTGTGTCACGTGTGCAGTTCCAGGAGCAAGAAACAGAGTGGCAAGGCTTCTCGCAAAGAGACACGATACGAATGTGAACAGTGTGGCGTTGCACTCTGCCTGGAACCTTGCTTTAAAATTTTCCACACTAAAAAACAATATGATTCTGTGTGAAATTTATATGTAATACTGTATACTATCAGAAACATGTAATGTAGTGCCACAATTTTGGTTAAAAATAAATCACAATTGTATTCCCTTATTCGTATGACTTTTTCTAAATTCTTAAAACATCTAAGTGATTTCTATAACTGTACCTTAAAGCTGTGCATTGTAAAGTAGTTTCTTTCACTCAGAATTAAAGTAGAAATGTGCAGCTTCAAGATGGTACCAAATTTGCCACAATCCAAACAGTAGATTTGATGCAGTAATTTTTTTAATATTGGTAAAATTGCCCGGTTTCTAGGGACGGGTGCATAAAATAGGCCTGGTACAGAGAGTGTTAAAGACTGCCATTCCATGTACAGTCCAGATCAAGTGATAGTTCGGAGTAACTCAAACTGCTTTGCAGACGAACAATAAACCATTTCTGTACTGTTTTATATTAGAAATAGAAAGGATCCCCTGAACAGAGCGACTGAAACTGCCTTAATTTTAGATGGATTGTGTTTCAAACCGATGTATTCTCCCTACTGTGATTAGGCAAGTAAGTCTTTATATGCTGGATGACTGGGCACAGGGTTGTTCGACTTATACTTTGGTATTGCTGAAGGTCGACAGCGAATAGGGTGAGACAAAAACGACTTTACAACTTTGTAATGATATAGAAACTTACTGAGACAACATATGGAATCAGTAGATGTGTAATTTTGTAGCAAACGACCTCAAGTTTAATTCATGTTGTGCATCATTACCCCATTTCGCCATCAGGGGCGTCAGCGTAGTGCACAGTTAAAATGGCTACTTGCACTGGTGCGCAACTTGCTCGCTGTATCTCCTGGTTTCATTAAACGAATTCTGTAACAATTGTTCGGTGTAAATTTCACACGGAATATGCTACAGAACCTTTAAGCAGGCCTACAATTTACTCTTTGCACAAGAACTTTGTTAAGACGGGTTGTTGACTGCGACATGATAAATCATCAGGGTGCCAGCTTGTTGATGATTATGTCGAGCAGCTTAGGGAGAACTTTGCTAGCAGTCCACAAAAATCAACGCAACATGCGTCTCGCGAGACTGACATCCCGCCCTCCCCCCTCCTAAAAAAACTGATAGACGAGTACTGCGTAGACGCTTACACTTGAAAGCCTACAGATTCACAATGACACAGCACTTTAGTGATACAGATAAGGTTGCTCGTGTGGAATTCTGTGAGTAAATGTTGCGTCACATAGAGAACGACGGGACATTCCTGAACGCAACAATCGTCAGTGATGAGTCAGCATTTCATATCAGCAGCATGGTGAAAATCCACAGCTGCAACCCCAAATATAATGTGTTTTGTGCCCTTAGCAAACTGAAAGTGCACAGCCGTTTCTTCTTCACGGAGAAAACGGTCACAGGTATTGTGTATCTTGATATGCATGAAAACTTTTTAGTTCCACGGATTGATGAAGATGACCGCGATGGAGGGACTTACTGCCAGCAAGATCGTGCACCACCTCATTTCCTTACGAAAGTTCGAGGTTTCATAGATAGTCACTTCTCAAGTCGGCGGATGCCTGTGAACGGCCAATCGCATGGCCATCCCGCTACCCAGATTTGACACCACTGTTTTTCCTTCTCTGACGTTTTGTTAAAAACCGTTTGTAGGTTCCACCCCTACTAAACAGTTTAGCCGACCTGAAAAATCGAATCTACATTACTGTTGCACAAGTTACACCCGATTCGCTCCAGCTAGTTTGGGAAGAAATTGATTACTGGAGGGATGTCCATCTGTGGTGTGCGTACTGAAAGACCTTCGGTACACACACCATCAGATTATTTGACTTGTCGCTCTAACGAAGTAGGCGAGTGTCAGCAATACGTCTCGTGGTTTTATCGTGGCGTGTTTATCTTCTGCCGTTAGGTCAGACGATAGAAATGCCACTTGCACGCTTAGAGTAGCAGATTGACGGTGACCAACTTTAAACAGAACTTGATTAATTTTCACACACATTTATTAAAATAATAAAAAGTATAGGCATTACGTAACTTGATTCTGGATGCTGTTTACAACTGAAAATCTGAAGTTCCTTTGGTCTTGGTACGTTAATCTTATTCTCACATATCTCTGATACTTGACAAAGTGTCTATTCATTTATTTTCATGGCTATGTACAGGAATATGGCAATCTTATTAGGCGCAGACTGAAACTTGACTATAGACTGGTACAGACTAATGCAGACTAATGCAGACTAGTGCAGACTGGTGCAGACAAATGCAGACTGACTAATCGGCGGTCTGTACACTCGTTGTAATACCTCGAGCATTCAGGTATCACTGCGCGAGTGTGATCCGCGATGAGAAAAGGTGCCACTTTAGCAGCAATCTCATTCGCTGCGTTACATATTAATACGCGGATCGGCGGAAGCAGAATATGGTCCGTCTCTTAGGCAGCGCCATCTCGTAGTGCGGAGATGGACGAGCGCTGCGCCTCCGCTGTTGTGCTTAGCGGGGCTATAGTGAGAAAGTTGTGTACGCGCTGACTACGTGGAACTATGTACACAACACCATCATATCACAGACTGTAGCCACATCGAACCAAAATAACAATTGACATTTTTATGTGGAACTTGAAGTTGTTTGCTACAACATGACACATCTACTGATTCTGTAAGTTATCTCAATAAATGTCTGTATCATAACAAAGCTGCAAAGTCCTTTTTGATTCACCCTGTATAAATGTAACTTGCAATGGGAAAGAACAGCTGACATACACGTCTAATCAATGAACTCTCTGTTGAATGTGCTGGTCAGGAGCAAGCAGTCTCCTCTCCCTTGACTACATAATATGTTTGGATTGTTGTAATATAGCGCCAGAGGTGAAATTGAGGTATTATTCGGCCTCTACAGTTTTATGGGATGGTGATTGTTGTTGCTTTCTCCTTTAAGACTGACTTAATCGATATATTCAAAGTATGGGCAGATGCTTTAGTGCTCAGAGCTTGAAGTATACGTCATCCATTTACGTTGTTTTGTTTTGTGGTCTTCAGTCCTGAGACTGGTTTGATGCAGGTCTCCATGCTACTCTATCCTGCGCAAGCTTCTTCATCTCCCAGTACCTACCGCAACCTACATCCTTCTGAATCTGCTTAGTGTATTCATCTCTTGCTCTCCCTCTACGATTTTTACCCTCCACACTGCTCTCCAATACCAAATTGATGATTTCCTTGATGCCTCAGAACATGTCCTACCAACCGATCCCTTCTTCTAGTCAAGTTGTGCCACAAACTTCTCTTCTCCCCAGTCCTATTCAATACTTCCTCATTAGTTATGTGATCTACCCACCTAATCTTGAGCATTTTTCTGTAGCACCACATTTCAAAAGCTTCTATTCTCTTCTTGTCCAAACTATTTATCGTCCATGTTTCACTTCCATACATGGCTACACTCCATACAAATACTTTCAGAAATGACTTCCTGACACTTAAATCTATACTCGATGTTAACAAATTTCTCTTCTTCAGAAACGCTTTCCTTGCTTACATTAACAAGTATTATCACTGTGCTTTTATTGGGTATAGTATCAAGGCTCATAACTTTGTTGATTTTGCATGTGCAGTAGTGATAAACTGAGTGTCAAACAGAACATTTCTTTCAATTATACCCAAACAAAATCAAATTTAATATAGTTTTTTATGTGTTAAAGTTGCACGCACTGCTGCTAATATTATACATATTTATAGCTATTGATAAATTGTTAACCCAGTCGACTATGAGCTCTCAGAAGCTAAACATGTGGAAGTGCGTATCAGCACTCCCTGCGGACAGAAAACCGCCATGTAAGTACCAGTAATGATGATCACTAGAAACGTAGTTATAAAAAAGTTAAGATACATGCAACTCATAATTTTTTTCTTTTGCTGTACGGATGAGGTGAAGTCAACACATCAGCAGTGTGACATGAAAACAATGCTGTTTAATGTGATCTACAGTTTAAACATCAGTTTGTGAATGATAACAGATTGTGAGCTCTACCCACAGAAATTCTCCCTCTCCCTCAGTGATACTAAGTGATAATGGGATCACTGCTGGAGACATCCCACAAACAATTAAACTATTTAATGAGAAAGAGTGCACCCATCTACAAGATCACACTTTTAAAAATGTAATGTATACAAGGTACATGATCCAGCATACTCCATACATTTGGCTATGATGGCAACTGTATGTGTACCGATTCTACGAGAAAATATGGAGCAATCTGTTGGGGCTAGAGCTCCAGACTCTTCATCCGTTGGAAGAAACCATCACTTGACTCTGCTATTCATGTTCTGTATCAGTACACGTAAATATGTATGAACCAACTGTGCCAGATATAGGTGCAGGACTACATTCTTATTTAAGTATGTTTATATAACCAGATGTGTGAGTGTTTATAAATAAAAAAACAAAAACTGTACGGGTTACATGTGTGTATTTTTATATCTCTATAAAATCCTCTTTATACTAATGTAAACACAAAGTCATCATCATGACCAAGTGAATGGAACACCCCCACCACAAAGGGTATTGTGGTAGCCAACTGGTCCTGCAGTGATACTGATAACCAGAAGAAGAATAACGGAATACTACTTCCAAATAATATATGAACTTTAATTGTTGGAACATCTGACTTTAGGAAGAGTAATACCAGCTATTACACAAGATTTTGCATGACATTGATTGTGTAACATACCAGACAGCAAAAGCACATGAAAAAGTAGAGACTAACAGTTGTTTTCATATTTGACAACGTTACAGTGAAAAATCAGGAGCTAATAAAGAAATATTTTTGTTTTGGCCTCCATATGAACTTCACATATTTTATTATCACCAAAAACATTCCTAGATTTTGAAGCAGTTGGTAAGAAAAAAAATGGTTCTAATGGCTCTGAGCACTATGGGACTTAACTGCTGAGGTCATCAGTCCCCTAGAACTAAGAACTACCTAAACCTAACAAACCTAACGACATCACACACATCCATGCCTGAGGCATGATTCGAACCTGCAACTGTAATGGTTACACGGTTCCAGACTGGAGCACCTAGAACCGCTCGGCCACCCCGGCCGGCAGTTGGTAAGAGATCATGCAAATCTTATTATTACATTCAGACAGGGCAATGTGAATTTAAAATATATTCATGAAGTGCATGTAGGAGGTGTCATGATATTCCATGAATTTATAACCATATACAGGGACTGATAATGGAATGTAGTCAAATTAAGTCGGGTGATGCTGAGGGAATTAGATTAGGAAATGAGACACTTAAAGTAGTAAAGGAGTTTTGCTATTTAGGGAGTAAAATAACCGATGATGGTCGAAGTAGAGAGGATATAAAATGTAGACTGGCAATGGCAAGGAAAGCGTTTCTCAAGAAGAGAAATTTGTTAACATCGAATATAGATTTAGGTGTCAGGAAGTCGTTTCTGAAAGTATTTGTATGGAGTGTAGCCATGTATGGAAGTGAGACATGGACGATAACTAGTTTGGACAAGAAGAGAATAGAAGCTTTCGAAATGTGGTGCTACAGAAGAATGCTGAAGATAAGGTGGGTAGATCACGTAACTAATGAGGAGGTATTGAATAGGATTGGGGAGAAGAGAAGTTTGTGGCACAACTTGACTAGAAGAAGGGATCGGTTGGTAGGACATGTTCTGAGGCATCGAGGGATCACAAATTTAGCATTGGAGGGCAGCGTGGAGGGTAAAAATCGTAGAGGGAGACCAAGAGATGAATACACTAAGCAGATTCAGAAGGATGTAGGTTGCAGTAGGTACTGGGAGATGAAGAAGCTTGCACAGGATAGAGTAGCATGGAGAGCTGCATCAAACCAGTCTCAGGACTGAAGACCACAACAACAACAACATACAGGGACTACTGGAATCACCTGCAGTCGGCTTCCTCGTTATTGATAAAACTGGAAATTGAATGATGGGCAATACAGGTGATGCTTCCAGGAGTTCATGTTTAAAATATAGTATACCAATATATATGTCACATAAGCAAAGATTATGTTCAGAATTTTTCATAGTTCATAGTTCTCTATGTAGGGTCATATTGGGTCATATTGGGGGAACCATGACACCTAGAAAGTGATGTCAAGCAACGTAACTGAATGAAGAAAGTAATGCAATTGTTATTTTGTAACAGAAACTGACTGACACTGTCTCAGGTTTAGTAGTTTTCAATCAGTAAAGTAATGTAAATGCAGTTATGAAGGGCCATGTGCAAATGATGGAAAAGATAGATACAGATATGTAGGCAGAGGTTGCAGATGTGAGTTGAGCTTTGTCCTCACATTAGTAATGCTGAGAATACAGAATTAGTGAAACCCAATCTAATACTTGAAGTGGCAGCACCAGATAATGTGAAAGAGTCGCCTCTATTATTTAAATTGCAGAACACAGCATTTTCTGAACTAAAAGTGATGTCAATACAGGGTGTGACCACCTCCAGCATAATGGCATCGACAGGCATCAACAAGCACAAGAGCTTCTTGTAATCATTGTCACCCATACTCAGATGTGAAGATAATCCTCATCAGCCATATCACGTCACCAGCAGCGTCTCAACGTCTTCATACTCAAGGCAAGTCAGTTCTTAAATTTGTTAACCATTTTCAGTGTGTATGAGAACTCAGTCAGTATTCCAAAATATGTGATATAGTCTTGGAAATTAGAATGATCTAAGGTAATGCCTTTAAATCATTACTTACCTCAACAAAATTCATGTTTTCTCTATTTAAATAAGTTTAAGTGCTGTGTTTGAGTGTGTAAATGTTTTTCAGAAGTTCATGATTATGATAAAAACTTGTCGTCATGATCATCGCTTTGCAGGGCATCTCCAAACATGTCTTCAGCTGTAGATCTCATTGCCTGGAGTAGAATTGTCTTCAGTGATGAGTCCCACTTCGAGTTGATCCCTGATGACCAACAAAGCCGCGTCTGGAGATGACCCATACAGCAGTGGAATACCAAACTGACTGTCACCCAGGATACAGCCTGACAATCAGAAGTGATGGTCTGGAGTGCCATTTATTTTCATAGTATGACCTTTTTGGTTGTCATCTGTGGCATTTTTACAACACAGTGGTGTATCGATTATTATGTACCCCATTTTATTATCCTTCATCACAAGCAATGCTGGGCTTACATTTCAGCAAGATAATGGCCTCCTCCACATGACGTGTCATTGTGTTTACCAAACCCTGCCTTGGCCACCAAGATAGCTGAACCTCTCTGCAATTGAGAACATTTAGAGCATTAAGGGGAGTGTCCTCCAAGCAGCACGGTAATTGACGATCTAATGCACCAGTTGAACAGAATTCAACATGATATCCCTCAGGAGGACACCCAAATACTCTGTCAATCAATGCCAAGCCGAATCACTGGTTGCATAAAGGGCAGTGGTAGACCAAAGTGTTATGGACTTGCTCAATGTGTGAGGCTTTTCCTCTTGACTAAATCATGCAATTTTTCTTAAATTGTAAGCTTTTGTTTGTCTGTGCATGTAGACACATCTACTGATTTCTGTCCTGTTTGGATAATTCCTTCTAGATGCACAAGTTTTTTTGTCTTAAATAGTGTATTCTAATGGTTACAGATGCGTATTCCATATTCAGATGCGTATTCCATATTCACCTGGGTCCTCAGTGTAGCAGCAAAGACTGGGAAAGAAGTTGCTCAGGTGTCTGAACCATTGCTACAGTTGGGGACAAATCCTTGCCCTGACAACCTTCAAATCAACCATGGGGACGAATTTTACAATAGGAATTTCAAGACAGCAATGGAGTGGTACAAAATAAACCACTTCTCAGTATTCTCCTACATAAAAATAAGTATTGTGGAACCTTTGAACAGAATGACAAAGAAAATTTTTGGGAATTATAACCAAAATAAACATAATACAACAGGATGTTTGTGACAGTGAACGTCTAAATACAGTATATAGTTATATTAAAATGGTCGACCCACACAAGCAGAAATTCAATGTAGGTGATTGGACACATATTTCAAAATGCAAAACTGCATCTGAGAGGCCTTATCTGCCAAAATGGTGAACAGAGATATTTACAGTTTCCAGACTGCAATGAACGAACATAAAAACTTATATCTTAAAGGACAGTGTTGAGGGTTTATACATAGAAGACTTACAGAGAAACTCTGAACAGAACCTGTTTCTTCCATAAGATGCTGAGAAAACAAAGCTTTAGTTAAGTGGCTCAGCTTTCTGTCATACACAACAGTTCTATGAATGTTAATGATTTGGTATATGTCACAGGATGTGCAAACCTCAAACAATGCAGCATTATGAGTGCTAGGAAGCACATCAGGGGTGGGGATGGTATTCCCAATAAGCTCCCAGCTGAACTGCACATCCATGGGTATAATTACTGCTGACTTCAAATGAAGCTGAGACAGCATGTAGCTTGTAGCAATAAGAGAATTAATCCACTAGATCAGGCATGGAAGGAACACAATCTAGTGTACACTGCAAATAAAGTATTGGCAGAACATCATGCTACAACTTTTAGCTGATAAAGCCAGCCAGACAGTAATATTTAGCAAACAATCATGATAGATGATCAAACTGTGTTTAACATTTCACTGTTTTCAAAGAATGGCATATGTGTCATTTGTGTGTTTTCGTGAATAGGGGATATCTATGAAAGGAAAGTCAAACAAGGGATATAGGTATAGGGCAAAATATGGAGTGTTCACAGATAATAAAGCAATGTGTACCAAACTTAAATTAGGCAATGTGATAAATTTTTGACACGTTATGAACACAGTTTGTTGTACAATAAAGAATCAGAATAAAATACCTATGGATGTTTAAAAGATTGCATACAAACAGTGTTGTAAGCAGCTGAAAGTGATTTGAAGTAGAAGGGTGTAAGAAGAATATGGGTTAAACTACTGAGGGTTCTACCAGTAGCTGAGACATCTGGTTGAGTTATTCCATTTCAGTGTTTGCGGGGCTATTGGATATTGGTGTTGGCTTATGGTGGCAGCCATAGTTTGAACAATGAAACAGTGAAAATATCCCCTGGCTCATATGATAATGATGACTTAAATGTGTTTTACTAAACAATCTGTAATAGGGTTTAAGTTATATGCAAATGCATTTAAAACAGAGTTATAGCGACAAAACAGACAACAGACTTCAGCTAGGAAGGTTCAACAGGGCCGCTATTCAATAGAACCACTTCTGGGTTTCTTGAAGAGTTACATTTGGTGGAATATTACTGATAAAATTTATGAATTGTATCAAACAGTCGATATACACTCCTGGAAATGGAAAAAAGAACACATTGACACCAGTGTGTCAGACCCACCATACTTGCTCCGGACACTGCGAGAGGGCTGTACAAGCAATGATCAATCGCACGGCACAGCGGACACACCAGGAACCGCGGTGTTGGCCGTCGAATGGCGCTAGCTGCGCAGCATTTGTGCACCGCCGTCGTCAGTGTCAGTCAGTTTGCCGTGGCATACGGAGCTCCATCGCAGTCTTTAACACTGGTAGCATGCCGCGACAGCATGGACGTGAACCGTATGTGCAGTTGACGGACTTTGAGCGAGGGCGTATAGTGGGTATGCGGGAGGCCGGGTGGACGTACCGCCGAATTGCTCAACACGTGGGGCGTGAGGTCTCCACAGTACATCGATGTTGTCGCCAGTGGTCGGCGGAAGGTGCACGTGCCCGTCGACCTGGGACCGGACCGCAGCGACGCACGAATGCACGCCAAGACCGTAGGATCCTACGCAGTGCCGTAGGGGACCGCACCGCCACTTCCCAGCAAATTAGGGACACTGTTGCTCCTGGGGTATCGGCGAGGACCATTCGCAACCGTCTCCATGAAGCTGGGCTACGGTCCCGCACACCGTTAGGCCGTCTTCCGCTCACGCCCCAACATCGTGCAGCCCGCCTCCAGTGGTGTCGCGACAGGCGTGAATGGAGGGACGAATGGAGACGTGTCGTCTTCAGCGATGAGAGTCGCTTCTGCCTTGGTGCCAATGATGGTCGTATGCGTGTTTGGCGCCGTGCAGGTGAGCGCCACAATCAGGACTGCATACGACCGAGGCACACAGGGCCAACACCCGGCATCATGGTGTGCGGAGCGATTTCCTACACTGGCCGTACACCACTGGTGATCGTCGAGGGGACACTGAATAGTGCACGGTACATCCAAACCGTCATCGAACCCATCGTTCTACCATTCCTAGACCGGCAAGGGAACTTGCTGTTCCAACAGGACAATGCACGTCCGCATGTATCCCGTGCCACCCAACGTGCTCTAGAAGGTGTAAGTCGACTACCGTGGCCAGCAAGATCTCCGGATCTGTCCCCCATTGAGCATGTTTGGGACTGGATGAAGCGTCGTCTCACGCGGTCTGCACGTCCAGCACGAACGCTGGTCCAACTGAGGCGCCAGGTGGAAATGGCATGGCAAGCCGTTCCACAGGACTACATCCAGCATCTCTACGATCGTCTCCATGGGAGAATAGCAGCCTGCATTGCTGCGAAAGGTGGATATACACTGTACTAGTGCCGACATTGTGCATGCTCTGTTGCCTGTGTCTATGTGCCTGTGGTTCTGTCAGTGTGATCATGTGATGTATCTGACCCCAGGAATGTGTCAATAAAGTTTCCCCTTCCTGGGACAATGAATTCACGGTGTTCTTATTTCAATTTCCAGGAGTGTATAACCAACGATTCGTGGTCAGTGTAAAATAGCAACAAATTCATATCTCAATGAAAACTTAATTTATGGAATCTACAGATTCTTGTCTACAGTGGGACCAAGATATAAACTGTTTGAGGTCCTGGGCAACCCAACGTGCTTTCCAATGACTGCCCACATGTTAGACCATCTAAAGTTGCAATCTGTTGACCAGGAAATTCTGAAATGTTTTCGTATGAAGTAGTAGAATGGATGTTGTTGTTGTGGTCTTCAGTCCAGAGACTGGTTTGGTGCAGCTCTCCATGCTACTCTATCCTGTGCAAGCTTCTTCATCTCCCAGTACCTACTGCAACCTATATCCTTCTGAATCTGCTTAGTGTATTCATCTCTTGGTCTCCCTCTACGATTTTTACCCTCCACGCTGCCCTCCAGTACTAAATTGGTGATCCCTTGTTGCCTCAAAACATGCCCTACCAACCGATCCCTTCTTTTAGTCAAGGTGTGCCACATATTTCTCTTCTCTCTAATTCTAATCAATACCTCCTCATTAGTTACGTGATCTACCCATCTAATCTTCAGCATTCTTCTGTAGCACCACATTTCAAAAGCTTCTATTCTCTTCTTGTCCAAACTATTTATCGTCCATGTTTCACTTCCATACATGGCTACACTCCATACAAATACTTTCAGAAGCGACTTCCTGACACTTAAATCTATACTCGATGTTAACAAATTTCTCTTCTTCAGAAACGATTTCCTTGCTATTGCCAGTCTACATTTTATATCCTCTCTACTTCGACCATCATCAGTTATTTTGCTTCCCTAATAGCAAAATTCATTTACTAATTTAAGCACCTCATTTCCTAATCTAATAACCTCAGCATCACCAGATTTAATTCGACTTCATTCCATTATCCTCGTTTTGCTTTCGTTGATGTTCATCTTATAACCTCCTTTCAAGACACTGTCCATTCCATTCAACTGTTCTTCCAATTCCTTTGCTGTCTCTCAGAATCACAATGTCATCGGCAAACCTCAGAGTTTTTATTTCCTCTCCATGGACTTTAATTCCTACTCCAAATTTTTCTTTTGTGCCCTTTACTGATCGCTCAGTATACAGATTGAATAACATTGGGGATAGGCTACAACCCTGTGTCACTCCCTTCCCAGTCACTGCTTCCCTTTCATGCCCCTCGACTCTTATAACTGCCATCTGGTTTCTGTACAAATTGTAAATAGCCTTTCGCTCCCTGTATTTTATCCCTGCCACCTTCAGAATTTGAAAGAGAGTATTCAATTCAACATTGGCAAAAGCTTTATCTAAGTCTACAAATGCTAGAAACGTAGCTTTGTCTTTCCTTAATCTATTTTCTAAGATAAGTCGTAGGGTCAGTATTGCCTCATGTGTTGCAACATTTTTACAGAATCCAAACTGATCTTCGCCGAGGACGGCTTCTACCAGTTTTTCCATTCGTGTGTAAAGAATTCGTGTTAGTTGTTTGCAGCCGTGGCTTATTAAACTGATAGTTCGGTAATTTTCAATTCTGTCAACACCTGTTTTCTTTGGGATTGGAATTATTACATTCTCCTTGAAGCCTGAGAGTATTTCGCCTGTCTCATACATCTTGCTCACCAGATGGTAGAGTTTTGTCATGGCTAGCTCTCCCAAGGCTTCAGTAGTTCTAATGGAATGTTGTCTACTCCTGGGGCTTTGTTTCAGCTTAGGTCTTTCAGTGCTTTGTCAAACTCTTCACGCAGTATCATATCTCCCATTTCATCTTCATCCACATCCTTTTCCATTTCCATAATATTATCCCCAAGTATATCACCCTTGTACAGACCCTCTATATACTCTGTCCACCTTTCCACTTTCCCTTCTTTGCTTAGAACTGGGTTTCCACTTGAGCTCTTGATATTCATACAAGTGGTTCTCTTTCCTCCAAAGGCCTCTTTAATTTTCCTTTAGGCAGTATCTATCTTACTCCTAGTGAGATATACCTCTACATCCTTACATTTGTCCGCTAGCCATCCCTGCTTAGCCATTTTGCTATCTCATTTTTGAGACGTTTGTATTCCTTTTTGCCTGCTTCATTTGCTGCATTTTTATATTTTCTCCTTTCATCAATTAAATTCAATATTTCTTCTGTTACCCAAGGATTTCTACTGGCCCTCGTCTTTTACCTACTTGATCCTCTGCTGCCTTCACTATTTTGTCCCTCAAAGCTACCTATTCTTCTTCTACTGTATTTCCTTTCCCCATTCCTGTCAATCGTTCCCTAATGCTCTTCCTGAAACTCTCTACAACCTCTGGTTCTGTCAGTTTATCCAGATCTTATCTCCTTAAATTCCCACCTTTTTGTAGTTTCTTCAGTTTTAATATACAGTTAATAACCAATGGATTGTGGTCAGAGTCCACATCTGCCCCTGGAAATGTCTTACAATTTAAAACCTGGTTCCTAAATATCTGTCTTAACCATTATGTAATCTACCTGAAACCTTCGAGTATCTCCAGGCGTCTTCTATGTATACAACCTTCTTTTATGATTCTTGAACCAAGTGTTAGCTATGATTAAGTTACACTCTGTGCAAAATTCTACCAGGCGGCTTCCTCTTTCATTTCTTCCCCCCACCCCCAATCCATATTCACCTACTACGTTTCCTTCTCTCCCTTTTCCTACTATCGAATTCCAGTCACCCATGACTATTAAATTTTCGTGTCCCTTCACTACCTGAATAATTTCTTTTATCTCATCACACATTTCATCAATGTCTTCGTCATCTGCAGAGCTAGTTGGCATAGAAACTTGTACTACTGTGGTAGGTGTGGGCTTCGTGTCTATCTTGGCCACAATAATGCGTGCAGTATGCTGTTTTTAGTAGCTTACCGGCACTCCTATTTTTTTTATTCATTATTAAACCTACTTCTGCATTACCTTTATTTGATTTTGTATTTATAACCCTGTTACCCAAGGATTTCTACTGGCCCTCGTCTTTTACCTACTTGATCCTCTGCTGCCTTCACTATTTCGTCCCTCAAAGCTACCTATTCTTCTTCTACTGTATTTCCTTCCCCCATTCCTGTCAATCGTTCCCTAATGCTCTTTCTGAAACTCTCTACAACCTCTGGTTCTGTCAGTTTATCCAGATCTTATCTCCTTAAATTCCCACCTTTTTGCAGTTTCTTCAGACCAGAAGTCTTGTTCCTCCTGCCACCAAACTTTACTAATTCCCACTATATCTAACTTTAACCTATCCATTTCCCTTTTTTAAATTTTCTGACCCACCTGCCCGATTAAGGGATCTGACATTCCACACTCCGATCCGTAGAACGCCAATTTTCTTTCTCCTGATAACGATGTCCTCTTGAGTAGTCCCAACCCAGAGATCTGAATGGGGGACTATTTTACCCAAGAGGACGCCATCATAATTTAACCATACAGTAAAGCTGCATGCCCTTGGGAAAAATTGCGGCTGTAGTTTCCCCTTGCTTTCAGCTGTTCGCAGTACCAGCACAGAAAGGCTGATTTGGTTAGTGTCACAAGGCCAGATCAGTCAATCATCCAGACTGTTGCCCCTGCAACTACTGAAAAGTCTGCTGCCCCTCTTCAGGAACCACAAGTTTGTCTGGCCTCTCAACAGATACCGCTCCATTGTGGCTGCACCTATGGTACAGCTATCTGTATGGATGAGGCACGCAAGCCTCCCCACCTATGGCAAGGTCCATGGTTCATGGGGGGAGTAGAATGGATATGAGGTATAATACTGATACACACTGTTGTCAATACATCACTTTCGAGTGGATGCACAACATGATAATAAAGAATTACAAGCTCCTTGAACTGATAGGATTGAAAGTATGCAATGATGTTATTTGAATGTGATAGCTCCAGTTCAATATGATGAGTGAATCAGTTGCCAGGAATATTTCTCCCACAAACCTTTCGCTTCGACAATGATTAATAATAATGATAAGATACAGATTTTCAATGAATATCAAAATGATTGAGCAATTTAGAGCAACGGTTTTCTGTACTTGGAAATAACTTTTGAAATGAAGGATGGAACCTCGAAAGCAGCATTGCACCGTAAATATAATGAGTTCACATTTCAGTTTCAAGTAATAAGATGCAAACTGATTGGTGTCAGGACAGACCTCACAAGAAATATTGGAATCACATTGACCCTCGAAACGTACATTTCCACATGAACTTCAGACCTAGATTATTCAAAAAATTTAGGATGGTTTGTAGACAGATCAACAAGTGACTGTTATACTCAAAATGTTTATGAGGTAGTTTAGAGGTAATAAATTAGCACCGTGAACGCTAAACACAGACTAATTCTGGCTTGAACTGTGATGTATAATAACTTGTACAGTCAAGGAGAGCAAGAAGAGAATAAAATTGTATTGAGGGAACTGCTGTGGGAAATGCCTTATATTTCCGTAACAGATTAGATGTGCCTGAAATTTTTACATGTTTTCAGTTTAGATAGTCAACTGTCATTAAGTTCCCTTTCATGAGAACTGTTGGAACATCCATTTCAGGAGGTCAACTAGAATTACTTTGATTCATTATTCTGGTGCAGGAGGGGAAATATAAAAAAATAAATTCATTGTAGTCAACAGTTGGCAACTAACAAAGGCAATAGTTTACTTGAATCCTGAATTTTACACACAGGATAATTTATGGACTGACTGGTATAATAACAGTATCAACCTACTGTACAGCATGTATGGAAGGTTCACTCTTGTTAGTATTTTTGAATTTGGATGCACACTCAACCTACGCCAATTTAAATAGTTGTTGCCAATTGGCATGATAGACTGCTCTAAACGAAATGAAATTGTAAAATCAGGGCCAGCAGATATCTGCGCTGAATCTAAATTACCAGACAATTTCCCCTCAAGCACTTCAGCATATACATTATTGCTACAAGATTGTGTGATGAACTATTTCCTACAACAGTGACCATGCAGCGAGTTGTATAAATTAACAAATTCTGCTTCACATACAAAGCATTTCACGATGACACCTCAGATAGTGAATATCATAGTGGACACACAGATCTTATATGATGAGTGTGGTCAATTTGTGTTTAACGAAATTGCCTTTGTCACATTCAGAAAAGCTGGGTGTGTAATAAAAACGCTGTCTACAATCGTTGCTTCGCCGAAGCATTTTAGAACAGTAAAGTGTGCCAAGACTCGAAAAACCACAGTATAATTGTTAATGCATTTCCATCAAGCAAAATTCTGGGATAATGTTAGAATGTCTTATGAAGGTATGGTGATGTAGTTCAGAAATTTTGACCACGCAGATAGCACTGTTTAAATCAAGGCCCATGAGAAAGTGTAATGGTTGTTAGAAATCTACAAGAATGTGTCTATTCTCAACCTTGAATCTTACAAATGTCCATCTGTTCCCTGTCTCAAACAGATATACGATGTGGAAGACAAAAATGATTTTATTTGTACTTCAGATAATGTACAAACACTTTCAAGTTAGCTTGACAATAAATGAATTTTTTTAAAAAACGTTATATTACTGTGAAATTTTATTTTAAAAATCTTTGTATTTATTTAGCTCCACCCCCTCTACCTCTTACAGGTCTCAATATGTGCATAGATAACTAATTATCAACATTGCCTATGGAATTAATTGAGGATGGCAGATACAATTTTAGATGTCTCTTCTACACATCACTGGAAGTGCAATGATCCATTGCTACCTGTTGTCAAGGATCTATATGACCTGCTCTCTATGTAAAAAAATTCAATGATGTAATGTGAGTGGACATACTTCTTCTCCATCACTGCAGTCATGTTTGGCAAACACCACCTGATATGTATATCCCAGCTTCTTTATGTTAACAGAGATACAAATGTGTCTGATGCACCACTATCCTCTTATGCATGCTGACATGTGCCAGTCTCTGCAGATGATATCAACTGCATGATAGGGTGTGGACATTGTGGGACGCTGAGTGGAGCCTAATGCCACCTGTGACTTTATGGGCATGATGTGCCACCAGAACCAATGTTACAAAATATAATAATATATTCTTTGACCAGAGCTGGTGGCAGTGGAAGTGTGGTCTGGTAACAGGTTTCCATCACCTGTGTGTCACCTCATGGCTAAAACACTTGTTGGTTGTAATTTCGGAGGAACAAACTTGCCAGTGCACACACAGTAGTGATTAACAATTCTTGTTTCCTGGTGGTTCAAATCTAGCATGTAATCTAGATATAAGCAGTTTTATGGTTATATGTAAGAGGTATTTTGCCACCAGAAGCCACTTCTGATCTAGTCTGAGATATGGTAACATCTGTTGCATTGTAAAAGAAGAGATGAAGTGCAAATCTCAGAAAGACTACATAAGCTCCAGAAGGTGCTAGGAAGCACCCTCAATTTGAAGATACTGCAGGTATGTATTGCAGCTGAGTTTTCAATGCATATATATGTGTGTGTGTGTTTATTGTATATAACTGCAATATAATTTTCTTTGTTACAGATGAGAGTGTAGTGTCACCCCTAATGCAGGGTACTACATTATAAGATCTAATGGAGCTAATTGATACTTCAGAGGGTGGCAGATTGCTTGGAACTGATGAAACGGAACTTTTAACTGGCGAATTTTGTGATCATCAGTAGACTTTTTTATTTATTCTTTCTTCTCTCTGAATGTGTATATATGTAATAATAATATGGTTATGCAATAGAATAATTTTTCTTTTAGAATTTTTAACAAGGTTGTGGCAGTGGGGACAGATGAAGTCCAGTCCAGCCCTACCACTGTGCACTCACAGAGTATATCAACACTGCAACCTGTGACTGAAGTTGATACAATGCCCAGTCCACCTGCATCAGAACATCAACATGAGTGTATTCTTTATAGAAATACGTAGAGTTGACCAGGTCTCTACTGTGTGCTCACATGGCTTGGCTCAAACTCTAGACTTCTGAATATGGAAGTCGTATTAGTAAATCATATAAGACTGTTAGGTAATTAAAAATGTCTATGATGCTTTGAAGAGCTATTTTTTGTAGGAGTCTGGAATAATATTATAGAGATGTATCGTAGGGCAGATGCTGCTAACATTTCCCAACCCATGACACAAATCTCTCAGATTTATCCATCTCAACCAATGATGAATTTTTGTAGTATGAATTCAAAGAGATGGCTCCTGCTATTAACGAATGCATATGTATGTAGTAATTGATATTTCTTCTTCTTGTACAATAATTTGTGCTTGCATGTTTTACTTCTGAGATCCAGTTTCTTTCTAGGTGTCGCTGTTGATGATGTGTCTAAGGGGGATGCGTTGGTGCTGCACATGTTGAGACACAACTGAATGAGCCATTTGAAGCCTTGATCCCTTCTCCAGTGTGAGTTCATAGGGAATGATGCCAATCGTTGAGGGGCAGATGCATAACAATTAGTATTCATCATTTTCTCTTGCACAATAAAAATTAGTCTGTGGTTGCTGATGCTTTTGGTGGCCCGATTTTGCAGGCCGACACAAATAACCAAAATGCAGGCTATCAATATGGTGACACTTTTAATATTTGTCAACCCGTCTCGGAAAGTAGCTTCCCAAAATCGTCAATGGCCCACAGTGCTGTTCTATG
The DNA here is from genome assembly GCF_023864275.1 of Schistocerca cancellata. NCBI lineage: Eukaryota > Metazoa > Arthropoda > Insecta > Orthoptera > Acrididae > Schistocerca > Schistocerca cancellata. Next base: position 397,855,775 of record NC_064631.1, read on the forward strand.
TTATGTGCTCATGCACCCCCCTCAAGCATGCCGCTCTTTTTGTAATGTCGGATTCATAGTGGAGTTTTCCAGTGTGTGTGTGTGTGTGTGTGTGTGTGTGTGTGTGTGTGGATACACCAAGACAAAAAGCCCATGGATGATTGAAGAGGAGTAAAAGGCTTCTGTAAATTTGAGTTACATCATATACCTGGATGTGAACAACTTATATGGTCACACCATGCAAAATCTGCGCCGATTGGAGGGTTAAGATGACTGTGCTGTTACGAAATCGTCAGATTGGAGAAGTTCCAAGATGTGGTTGCGGATTCTGGTGTAGAATATGTCGTGGAGGCAGAATTGGTAGATCCTACTAATTTGCATGAGACGCACAGCAACTTGCTGCTGCTATGTCTGGAGACCATAGTTGCATGTAATGGTTCCATTCCCAAGCTGATGACAATGCTACAGATAAAAATAGATACATTATGCACAAGAGAAAACTCCAGCAGTGCTTCAGTTTGGAAATGGAAATTATTAGAGCCATCTGAGCCATATCCGAAGAGTTATATAGAGGTGAATACTGAAAAGAATGTTTAAAAAGTAATGAAGAAATCAGTTTTCAAAAAAACATTTAAGAATCCACCATGAAATTCACTTGGTTTATCGTTCGGAAGGGCGTTATGGCGTAGGGGATGATATTTCCAGGCCAAATTTTAAGTGGGCCACCATCTTCAATCAAGGATTAGTCACTCGAGAGACGGCTAAGGTTTTAAGCAGAGTTCACGAATCCTGCCTGTGTTGGTGTATGTGTACTGGGTCTTTCAAAACTCCATATGTAACATTTCCACCACGGGTTTGCGGAACCTAATGTCATTGATCCAAAATCACTGTATATGGATACAGACAGTTCATCTGTTGGGTGAAGTGCTGTGATCCATATGAAATAATAAGCTGAGACCCTGAAGCTTTCGACTTGTCTGGATATGTGGCTCATAAGCATTATGGAGTAACACTAAAAAAAGTTATCAGTCTGATGAAACACGGGATGGATGGGTCATGCATCGTTGAGTTTCTGAGACTCATATAGAACATGTATGTATACCACAGAGACAAAGTGCCATCCAAAGGCGGCCTAGGGCTGTGTGTCCTGCGGCCACAGTGGTTCTAATGATCCGTGACTACTAGGGGTGCTAGCTTGATGGTGTTGGTAGTGTTCTGTCTCGACTTTGGAAGATGGTGCACTAGGTAAGGTTTCGATCAAGAGTCCATGTGGTACACACTGTATCACAGCAGAAAGTCAGTCTGTTGCACCATAATGACAAAGAGGTCATCTGTTAAGCCAGGATTGGAACCCACCCATTCTCACACTATTCATTTAAGTTATTGAAAGTGGGTGGATACTGATATTGCTAAATAGTGTATGTCGTTCAAAGTATATGTGAAATAGCAGTAAGGTATATATGCACATGAGTGCCTGAATTAACTGATGACACACTATACATTTATGTTTATATTTTTATGTACTATATACATGTCTGTCTGTCTGTGTGTGATACTAGTCATGCCAGTTAGTATTATTAATATCTTGGTTTCCGTGTAAAGCCTCAAACAAATTGTATAAATGAATAATAACTGTGTAAAGAAATTTTGTTCTAAATTGGAAAATGAACAGTATCTAAAACAAATCAGAAAAAAATTCTTTATTAGTATTAATGTAAATGCTATCTATCTCTCTCTATAAGAAGCATCTCTGTACCTGCTGGAAATCGTTTAAAACATGTATATAAGTTTTATAGAAGATTCCCAGATATCACTGAAGTACAAAAAATAGTGAAGTGTAAAATTTTGAAAATTATTGTTAATAAAAATGTATTAACAAAACTGTATTAGAAATCTTTTAAAAAAACTGTTTTTAATAAACAAAAAATTAGTTTGCTATAGTCACAAACCTGTTATCCAAAAGAAACTTGATCCTTTTACTACAGTGAACAGAACAATAATAGTAAGGCTCATGCAGCTGAACTAGAGAGAAAAGGGGAGGCAGAGAGTACTGGCCATTTTAAGCCATCCCGTGGACTTAGAGAGAAAAGGGGAAAGGGCGTAGTTTCCTATCATCCTATCATTGGGGTGGCAGGAGATAACCTCATCTCATGTCGTTATGTTGACCAGAACTCTAACAGTGGATGGGTGACTGTCATTTTCCTACAATTTTTTACTCTCACAATTGCCTGAGAGTCTGGGATGGTTATGAGGTTAAATCCTAATCTTGAATGCAGCACACACAAGTTCCTTACAAATATGGGAAGAACACGTGAATGGTATCAAGCTACATCCTGACCTTGAAAGTACTTCACGCAATTCCCCGAATTGTCCGAGGGGCAGAGGGAGATAAGATCGTTGTCTTGACCACAACCCTACCTGATCCACTACTTAGGATTCGTCACGTTTAAGGAGATAGGACAGAGAGTTAGTTAGTGAGAACAGTTTATTGAGAGGATTATTCTCATCAAAATCGAAGGAAAATCAACTCGAACAACGTGTAATTCAGTAAGTAAACAGAAACGAATAATAATCATGGATGACCGGAAGACTATAGTAGGGGAAAGAAACGCAAAACAGAATTACGGAAGAATATGGCCTTGGTAGAAGGAATGATAGAGAAGAAAGACTAACTAGATTCTGCAATAAATTTCAGCTAGCAATAGCGAATAATGGGGTTTAGAAGCCTTGAGTTCAAATAAGAAGAGGAGGAGATATACCCGAAAAAGGCCTGGAGAAATGAGAAGATTATTGCTTGATTATATCTTGGTCAGTCCGGTTTTACCACAGTGTCTGATTCACTGCCATATACGCCGTGCTCCAGGCCTACAATCTCAAATGTTTCTTCCTCAAATTAAGACCGATGTCTTATATTAGCTATCCCTTGGCCAGGAATGCCCACTTTGCCTGTTCTAGTCTTCCTTTTATGTACACCTTGCTTTGTTTGTCATGTGTTATTTTGCTTCATAAGGTAGAGCAATTTCTTCTTTTCGTCTTCTTCTCTGTCTCTAATTTGGATACTAAGTTTGTTACCTTATTTTCGCTGCTCCTCGTCATACTTCCGCCTTTCTCCGGATTACCCTCTACTCATATTCTGTTCTCATAATACTGTTCATTCCATTCAACACGTCCTAAATTATTCTTCACTTTCACCAAAAATCTTAATGTCATTAGCGTTTTTTATCATTGATAGCCTTTTATCCGGAATTTTAATCCCACTCTTGAACCTTTCTTTTATTTCGGTCAATACTTCTTCGATGCACAGTTTGAACAGCTGGGGTGAAAGATTTCATCCCTGTCTTGCACCGTTATTTTTAATCCTAGCACTTCGTTCTTGGTCTTCCAATCGTAATGTTCCCTCTTGGTTCTTGTGCATATATTACACTAAAGCGCCAAAGAAACTGGTACAAGCATAAGTATTCAAATACAGAGATATTTTAACAGCCAGAACACAGAGCTGCGGTCGGTAACGCATATATAAGACAACAAGTGTCTTTCGCAGTTGTTAGATTGGTTACTGCTTCTACAATGGCAGGTTATCAAGATTTAAGTGAATTTGAACGTGGTGTATTAGTCGGCGCACGAGCGATGGGATACAGCATGTCCGAGGTAGTGATGAAGTGGGGATTTTTCCGTAAGACCATTTCATAAGAGTACCATGATATCTGGTAAAACATCAAATCATTGACATTGCTGCGAACGGAAAAAGATCTGCAAGAACGGGACCAACGACAACTGAAGAGAATCATTCAGCGTGACAGAAGTGCAACCCTTCTGCAAATCGCTGCAGATTTCAGTGCTGGGCCACCAGAGTGCGAACCATTCAACGAAACGTCATCGATATGGGGTTTCAGAGCGAAAGACCCACTCATCAAGAGTGCAAGACACAAAGCTTTACGACGCCTGGACCCGCCAACACCGACTCTGGACCGTTGATTACTGTGTAGCGGTACTACCATTTGGGATCGGAAAAGTCAATTTTGGTGCAATATTTCTGAGCGCGCAAGTTACAGCCAGGCGCAGGCCTGTTTACAGTGAGTTACGCTCACCAGCAGCTGCAAAGTAAAATAGAGGCCACAGGGGCTTAGAACCGCTGGAAAAAGAACACGCAGCAGTTTGCATGGCGCAAGTCGCAGGGAGAAGGGGCCCACTGGCTAACCAAAGTGTTATGAGTATGTGACATGGAGCAGCACGTTAAGCAAAACAGAGGCGCACAGCCACATATAAATAGGTGCCAGTTCACTAACAAAGTATTCAAGTTTGACAGCTCTTCTGGACGGCAGGGTGTGTCACACCACCGGCTACACACAACAGCGGGTGGGGTGTCAGCATTCCAGTACACGGTGGGTCACTGGTTCGACCCTCTGAGGCCAACACGGGGCATTCAAATGTGACAGCACTCCTGGACAGTGGGGCGTGTCACACCACTTGCTACACACAGCAGCAGATGAGGTGCCAGCGTTCCAGTCCACCGTGGGTAGCTGGTTCAACCCTCTGAGGCCGACACAGGGTCCGTAGCCAGCCAACAATGGGCCACTCCATGGCTCACTAACGTGGGCAGTCGTTTTGACTCCCCATATGCACTCGAGACATCCAGGGTGAGGGCCGCATATTCAGCTACCGGATCACGGGTGCTTGTTGTCGCTACGACCCAAGCCACACTGGCGGGGACGCACGGTGTGGGCCACCTTGCAGTTGTCAGTGGGCGGTGCTGAGGCAGCACAGGATGAAGGCTGACGAGTCAACTGCCGGCACAGCCCTGATATCACCATATCAGCATGGCTGTACAAGGCTGACACATTAGCAAAGTGCTTGCCGGGTCACTCAGGTGGTGTCCTCAGCATTGCGGGACCCAGTGATGCAGACTGAGGGGAATGCAGCACTGTAGCTGGAAACAATCAATCACTTGGAAAGCTTGGATGAGTCTTAAAACGGTGCCTTCTACCTCTTCCCGCTACATTTTGTGTTGCTGTTACATTCGGTGCCAGAAGTGCCCACTACAACTGGAAACATGTTGCCTGGTCATACGAGTTTCATTTCAAATTGTATCAGCAGATGGACGTGTATGTGTATGGAGACAACCTCATGACTCCATGGACCCTGCACGTCAGCAGGGGACTGTTAAAGCTGGTAGAGGTTCTGTAATGGTGTGGGGCGTATGCAGTTGGAGTGATATGGGACCCCTGATATGTCTAGACACGACTCTCACAGGTAAATGTAAATGTTGTGTGATTAGGGCCTCCCATCGGGTAGACCATTCGCTTGGAGCAAGTCTTTGGATTTGACGAAAATTCGGTGATTTGGGCGTCGATGAGCATGATTGGAGCATGATTGGAGAACACAACATCCAGTCCCTGAGCGGACAAAATCTCCGACCCAGTCAGGAATCAAACGCGGGCCTTTAGGATTGACAGTCTGTCACACTGACTACTCAGCTACCAGGGGCGGACACACTGACAGGTGACACACACATAAGCACTCTGTCTCATCACCTGCATCCATTCATGTGGCTCCAGGAACACTCTTGGGAGTTTAAACACTTCCGCTGGCCACAAAGCTTCCCAGACATAAACAATATTGAGCATATCTGGCATGCTTTGCAACGTGCTGTTCAGAAGAAATCTCGGCCCCTCGTACTCATATGAATTTTTGGAAAGCCCAGCAGGATTCATGGTGTCAATTCCGTCCAGCACTACTTCAGACAATAGCCGAGTCCATGCCACGTCGGTTGCGGCACTTTTGCGTGCTCGCAGGGGCCCTACACAATATTAGGGAGATGTACCAGTTTCTTTGGCTCTTCAGTGTATATGGGATGTGCCCACCTTTCACCTTTATGACGGCCTGAATTTTGATGGAGATACTTTCAATGTCTGTGGATGGATGGCTACTTCCTCAACAGCCGAACCAGAGAACGTAGTGATGTTGAATGCTGGGGTCTGCAGGACAGCCGACGTTCTAATCCATCCTGAACGTGTTCCATTGGGTTCAGATCGCGACTCTGGCAGGCCAGTCTGTCTCAGGACTGTTATTATCCACAAACCATATGCTGCTTTTTGACAGGGTGCATTGTTATGCTGATACAGTCGTCGTGTCCGAACTGTTCCTCTTCTGTACGCATTACACAATGATTGAAAATGTGTTCATATCCTTCCGCATTTTGCGTTTTCCTAAGTGCGATAAGGGGATCACACCTTAACCACGAAGTACACCTCCTACACCTGACAACAGACAAGGTTCTACTAGTATTAGCCATTCCCAAACCCTAACATCAGATTGTCATGGTGTGGTTGGCGTGTTTCATCACTCCAGAAGTGCAACGCCTCTGCAAATTATTGTAGATTTCAATGTTAGGCATCAACAAGTGTCAGTGTGCCAACCATTCAACGAAACATCATCGATATGGGCTTTCGTATCCGAAGCCCCATTCGTGTACCCATGATGACTGTACAACACAAAGCTTTACCTGAAGACTGGGCCTGTCAACACCGATTTGGACTGTTGATGACTGGAAACATGTTGCCCAGTAGGAAGAGTCTCGTTTCAAATTGTATCAGCGGATGGACGTGTACAGGTATGGAGACAACCTCATGTATACATGGTCCCTGAGTGTCAGCAGGGGATGTTCAAGCTGGTGGAGGCTCTGTAGTGGTGTGGGGCGTGTGCAATTGGAGTGATATGGGATCCCTGATACGACTAGATACGACTCTGACAGGTGATACGTACGTAAGCATCCTGTCTGATCACCTGCAACCATTCATGTCCATTGTGCATTCCGACGGACTTAGGCAATTCCAGCAGGACATTGCGACACCTACACGTCCAGAATTGCTACAGAGTGGCTCCACGAACACTCTTCTGAGCTTAAACACTTCCGATGGCCACCAAACTCCCCAGAAATGAACATCATTGAGCATATCTAGGATGCGTTGCAACGTGCTGTTCAGAAGAGATCTTCACCCCCTCGTACTGTTACCGATTTATGGACAGTCCTGCAGATTTCATGGTGTGAATTCCCTCCAGCACTACTTCAGACACTAGTCGAGACCAAGCCACGTCGTGTAGCTGCACTTCTGCGGGCCCTACCCCGATATTAGGCAGGTGCACAAGTTTCTTTAGCTGTTCGGTGTATATCCTTGCATATCCTTGTAGGTTACTCCGGTTTTTCTCAAACTTTTCCAATGTATTGCACTATTTTACACTGCCAAACTTTTTCCTGGGTCGACAAATCCCATGAGCAGGTCTTAATCTATCTTCATTCTTGCTTCCACTATCAATTGAAACATCAGAATTGCCTCTCTGGTGCTCATACCTTTCCGAAAGTGAAAATGATTGTCACCTAAGAGATTCTCAATTTTATTTTCCATTCTTCTGTGTATTATTCTTGTCAGCAGCTTGGATTCATGAACTGTTAAGCTGATTGCACTACAGTTGTCGTATTTGTTGACCTTCGCTGTCTTCGGAATTGTGTGGATGATATTTTTTCGAAGTCTCATAGTGCATTGCGAGTCTCATAGATTCTACAAAACAACCCGAAGAGCGTTTGGTTGCTATTTCCCAAAATGATTGTAGAAATTCTAATTGAATGTTATCTGTTCCCTCTGTTTCTCAGGTCTTCCAGAATTCTTTTCAATTCTCATTGTAACACTGGATTCACAGCACGCCTTTCTTCCTGAAGCGTCCTACCGCCCGCGACAGCACTGCTGTCGGTGCGATTGCTTCGCTAGAGGGCGCGCTTCGAGCACGTCGTACAACAGCTAACGTACCTCTGACATGGGATCCACGTGGCAGTGGGATGTTGGTAATTTTTTTTATATTTATGGTATGTGGAGTTGAAACTCAAACATACCTCTCCCATATCAGTTCGATGCAACTCTCAAAAATTCTCGTGAAAATCGACTTTGAAGGGTTCCAACCACGATGAATATCCTAAAATAAGGGCCATATTTCTCACCTGACGGTGTGGCTCTGTGGTAAAGCACTCGGTCGCTCTGTGCGTAGTTAGAGTTCGATTCCAGGCTGAACCTAGTTTTTAAACAAAGTGCTTGTTCTGCGACCATTTTCATGAAATGTAGAATACAGAAAGTTCACGTGACTGATAACTGCTGTATCAGGTCTCGCTTCTATCATTATTATTTTCGTTTTTTTCGTCCGGTTGAATGCTACGTCATTAAACATAAAATTCATCAAATACATGATAATTGCGATTTTTATGGAAAATGTATGTCTTCTTATTTGTAATTAAACAGGCTATCCATATTTAAAGTTACAGTTTCAAAACGCTATAGCAAACAGAATAACTGAACATAACGACGTCAACTTTGAACATATATCATGGAAGGAAAAAAAAAAAGAAAAAAAATTAACGGAAATTTGACCAATAGAAGGCGCTATAAGTATCAGACTGTGCACATCAACAAACGCACAGTGCACCACTGTTCCTCAGTTTGCGTCGCTGACCACCAGCACGACTGTTTGCATGAAGACTCGTACGTTGCTGATAAAGCATTTTTTCAAGAACGGTTACTGTGCTTCAGAAAGCATGTAAAAGATCGGGACGCTTAAGGATATGGAATCAGGCATTGGTCCGATGTCTGCCAAGTATCTGGAGAAAAGATTACAAAATTCGGAAAGACAGGTTCTTTTGAAGTGCAATAAGGGGAGGAAAGCAGTTGATTCGAGGTCTGTCGAAGATGTGGCCACATCTATGCAGGCGGGTTCGAGCAGAGGTGTGCAGACATGCAGTGCACGAGGAATTTGCTTGAACGTTGGACATGCCTGTGAGGACTGTGCATAAAATCCTGCGAAACATCCTGCATTGCTATCCATACAGAATCACCCATACTCAGTAGTTGCTTCCTTCTTACCTGCCACTAAAACAAACGTTCGCTCTAGAATCTCTTGCTGATTTGGAAGTGGACAATGAACTGCCATGGAACATTCTTTGTAGTACATACTAAGTCCATTTCCATATCCAAGAACATCTCACTACGAAAGAATGCAGAATATAGACAAAGGAAAATCCGCACGCGCATCAACCGGCACCACTTCATTCCACAAAGGTGACTGCGTGGTGCGGTTTGACGGCATCGTTTATCGTGGGGCCGTATTTTTTCACGGGGGTCCTATTATCTGTACCGTCACTCTTTCGTGCACTTTAACAATAAAGACGAGCAAAGGAGGCCTAAGTCTAATAGATATTAACTATACAAAAAGATAGAAAAACATTTAATTTGTAATTACTGAACCATGTAATCTTTATTAACAGTCTTTTATAGAAGACCAGTAACCAAGAATTTTTGTTACGAATGAAAACAGCATTTTTGTGTGCATTATATAGGCTGTCCATATTTAAAGCTCTAACTTCAAACCGCTGAAGAATGAGAGCCGCTGCTCGGAACGGTATCAAATTTTAACAGCATATTCTTGACGCAGGAGGACACCTCATAGAAAAAAAATTACTGAAAATTTTGTCAACAGATGGCACTGTAAGCGTCTTAATGTACACGGGGTCGGCAACAAATGGCAGATGAATAGCAATATGCCTATCGTTTGAATTACACATTACACCATCCTTATTGTTTAATGTACATAACTGCACTAGTTTGGCATTCAATAGTTGTAGCGCTGTTAGTTAGGTATGCCCATCCACCATAATAAGCTTGTACCACATCGGATAGAAAAACAATCGGTTTTTAACTGTCCTAGGGTCAAAAGCTGCATAAAAAGCAAAATGACATTGGTTTTAATTGTCCTGGAGATAAAAGCCGTAAAGCAGAGAAAATGACATCGGTTTTTAATTTTCCTGGGGCCAAAAACCTAACAAAAAGCAAAATGACATCGGTTTCTAAATATTGGGCAACTGGCACAAGACATGTTCAGTATGCTGTCCACCATTTCTTGCTACAAGTTGACATCGAGAAACAGCATGTTCAACAACAGATCAAAGTGCTTCAGGTGGGGGGTGGAGGGGTGGGGGGATGGTGTTACTTTCAGAATGCGTTGAGCAATGAGTGCCATCACTTCAGCTATGTTCATTATTGGGGCACTGAATACTACATCTTTCAGGTAACCACACAGCCAGAAGACACACGGATTAAGATCAGGTGATCTGTACAGCCAGGCTGTAGGGAAATGACTGCTGATAATTCTAACAATTCCGAAATGCCTCTGCGTTAGCCGCTTCACTGGCTGTGCACTGTGCAGAGGAGCGCCAACTTGCATAAAAATGATCCTACACGCTGTTAAAGGGGGCCCTTACCATATATAACCACGTACTTCAGTCATTATCGACTTCGCTATTTCTTTGGGAATTGGCAAACATTGTCCTAAACAAAGCGATTTTGCAGGGTAGTTATATTAACAAGTTTAACATGCTACTTGTCTAAAGGAGACTCTCTTAGTTTTTGATATTGAAATGGTCGGGAAACTTCAAAGTCCATTTTTATTGAGTATTTGAATGTTGCATCGAACTGCTTTGCAAGCGCTATATTTTTCTGAACTTCACATACCATAAACATAAAACACACACATCAAAAAAGTTTTACATCACTTCGGTTCCGAGAGTTACGGAACCTGTACAGAAAATTGGAATAGAGATCAACATAAACATTATTTCCGGCCTTTCTATCGCTCATGAAAACCACACATTTCATGTTGTACCACCATACAGCGAGACCTTCAGAGGTGGTGGTCCAGACTGCTGTACACACCGGTACCTCTGATATGCAGTCTGTATTCGTCGTGGCATACTATCCACAAGTTCATCAAGGCACTGTTGGTCCACAGTGTCCCACTCTTCAACGGCGATTCGGCGTGGATTCCTCACAGAGGTTGGTGGGTTACGTCGTCCATAAACAGCCCTTCTCAAGCTATCCCAAGCATGTTCGATAGGGTTCATGTCTGGAGAACACGTTGGCCACTCTAGTGTAGCGATGTCGTTATCCTGAAGGAAGTCATTCACAAAATGTGCACGAAGGGGGTGTGAATTTTCGTCCATGAAGACGAATGCCTCGCGAATATGCTGCCCATATGGTTGCACTATCGGTCGGAGGATGGCATTCACGTATCGTACAGTCATTACGGCGCCTTCCATGACCACCAGGGGCGGACGTCGGTCCCACATAATGCCACTCAAAACATCAAGGAACCTTCACCTTGCTGCACTCACTGGACAGTGTCTAAGGCGTTCAGCCTGATCGGGTTACCTCCAAACACATCTATGATTTTCTGGTTGAAGGCATATGCGACAATCATCGGTGAAGAGAGCGTGATGCCAATTCTGAGCGGTCCATTCGGCATGTTGTTGGGCCCATCTGTACAGCGCTGCCTCGTGTGGTGGTTGCAAAGATAGAACTCGTCATGGACGTCAGGAGTGAAGTTCCGCATCATGCGCCAGTTTGTGTCGTAACACGTCGTCCTGTGGCTGCACGAAAAACATTATTCAACATGGTGACGTTGCTGTCAGGGTTCCTCCGAGCCATAATCCGTAGGTAGCGGTCATCCATTGCAGTAGTAGCCCCTGGGCGGCCTGAGCGAGGCATGTCATCGACATTTCCTGTCTTTGTGTATCTCCTCCCTGTCGGAACAACATCGCTTTGGTTCACTCCGAGACGTCTGGACACTTCCCTTGTTGAGCGTGCTTGCTGGCACAAAGTAACAATGCGGATGCGATCTAACCGCGGTATTGACCGTCTAGACATGGTTGAACTACAGACAACACGAGCCGTGTACCTCCTTCCTGGTGGAATTACTGGAACTGATCGGATGTCGGACCCCCTCCATCTAATAGGCGCTGCTCATGCATGGTTGTTTAATATTTGAGCGGGTTTAGTGACATCTCTGAAGAATAAAAGGAACTGTGCCTGTGATACAATAACCACAGTCAACGTCTATCTTCAGGAATTCTGGGAACTGGGGTGATGCAAACATTTTTTTGATGTGTGTATTACAAAAATCCGATTTCTGTGTAGTCCCCTTGTACGTGAGGTTCCATTATGTGCTGACGTGGGTCGGCCCGATTCGGAAGAAAGCTATTCATGATGGTTTGTTGAAATTACTGCAACTACTCGCCTTATGTTTTATTTTTCAATTCTTTTATCCTCCCACTAACGGTTTCGAACGGCCTAGCAATTCATTATCAGCTAGTACATGTTTATCGATTGTCTGCAGCAGTGTGGGAGTCGTGTAGAGCTTTAGTATCCGTTGGTTGGATATTGCTGTACACAGGATGCTGGAAAACATAATGAATGTTTTCCTGTGACGTTAATTGTACCACACTGTACACACTTAGCCACAGGCAACACGTTCCACGTGGTTCACGAAACGTAGATAAACCACCATAATGGATAAAAGTTTTAAGTTAATCAGCTGCTCCGCTATCAATGTGGACACGCTGCTTCCGATTGTTCTTCACGCGGCACAGGAATTCCTCCCTCGTCGTATTGAATCTTCACCTGGACGACGATCAAAGCAAGGGGGAGCCCGAAGCCTTTACGTGCCATAAGACTACGTGCCTTGAGACGATTATGATTATTCATAGAGAAAATTAGTAATAAATGAACGATTGAATATTAGTACTGTAATTAGTTATATTTTGGCCACGATACAGTTCGTATGTATGTTTTGCACTACTGAAAGTTTTGTAATACGTGGGATTATTTTGTACTTTGTGGTGACAAATAAACCAACCTGCCATGTTAAAGAAAATGTAGCAAAGAGCTCATGTAGTGTGAGGGAGGGGAGGTGTCCTGGCTCCGAATCCTTGCAGAGTCAAAATTTTTAAACAGATGTGAGTGTTCTAGGTGAAGCGTACAATACAAAAAGATAGAAAAACATTTAATTTGTAATTGTTTAACCATGTAATCTTGATTATGAGTAACCAAGAATTTTTGTTTCGAATGAAAACCGCATTTTTGTGTGCAACATGTAGGGTGTCCATAATTAAAGCTCCAATTTCAAACCGCTGATGAATGAGAGCAACTGCTCAGAACGGAATCAAAGTTGAACAGCATATTATTGACTCAGGGGGAAACCTCACAGAAAAGAATTACTGAAAATCCTGCCTACAGATGGTACTGTAAGCGCCTTAACGTACATGGGGTCGGCAACAAATGGTAAATGAATCGCAATATGGGTATCGTTTGAGTTGCACATTACACCATCCGTATTGTTTAACGTACATGACTGCAAAAGTTTGGCATTCAGTAGTTGTGCACTGTTAATTAGGTAGAACTATCCACCACAATAAGCTCGTTCCGCATCGGATGGAAAAACAATCGGTTTTTAATTGTCCTATAATCAACCATGGACAATGGACCTTGCCGTTGGTGGGGAGGCTTGCGTGCCTCAACGATGCAGATAGCCGTACCGTAGGTGCAACCACAACGGAGGGGTATCTGTTGAGAGGCCAGACAAACGTGTGGTTCCTGAAGAGGGGCAGCAGCCATTTCAGTAGTTGCAGGGGCAACAGTCTGGATGATTCACTGATCTGGCCTTGTAACACTAACCAAAACGGCCTTGCTGTGCTGGTACTGCGAACGGCTGAAAGCAAGGGGAAACTACAGCCGCAATTTTTCCCGAGGGCAGCTTTACTGTATGGTTAAATGATGATGGCGTCCTCTTGGGTAAAATATTCCGGAGGTAAAATAGTCCGGGTGGGGACGTCGTTATCAGAAGAAAGAAAACTGGCGTTCTACGGATCGGAGCGTGGAATGTCAGATCCCTTAATCGGGCAGGTGGGTTAGAAAATTTAAAACGCGAAATGGATGTGTTAAAGTTAGATATAGTGGGAATTCGGTGGCAGGAGGAACAAGACTTCCGGTCAGGTGAATACAGGGTTATAAATAGAAAATCAAATAGGGGTAATGCAAGAGTAGGTTTAATAATGAATAAAAAAATAGGAGTGCGGGTAAGCTACTACAAACAGCATAGTGAACGCATTATTGTGGCCAAGATAGACACGAAGCCCATGCCTACCATAGTACAAGTTTATATGCCAACTAGCTCTGTAGATGACGAAGAAATTGAAGAAATGTATAATGAAATAAAAGAAATTATTCAGATAGTGATGGGAGACGAAAATTTAATAGTCATGGGTGACTGGAATTCGACAGTAGGCAAAGGGAGAGAAGGAAACATAGTAGGTGAATATGGATTGGGGGTAATAAATGAAAGAGGAAGCCATCTGGTAGAATTTTGCACATAGCATAACATAATCACAGCTACATTTGGTTCAAGAATCATAAAAGAAGGTTGTATACATAAAAGAATGGAGATACTAAAAGGTATCAGATAGATTATATAATGGTAAGACAGAGATTTAGGAACCAGGTTTTAAATTGTAAGACATTTCCAGGGGCAGATGTGGACTCTGACCACAATATATTGGTTATGAACTGTAGATTAAAACTGAAGAAATTGCAAAAAGGTGGGAATTTAAGGAGATGGGACCTGGATAAACTGACTAAACCAGAGGTTGTACAGAGTTTCAGGGAGAGCATAAGGGAACAATTGACAGGAATGGCGGAAAGAAATACAGTAGAAGAAGAATGGGTAGATCCGAGGGATGAAGCATTGAAGGCAGCAGAGGATCAAGTAGGTAAAAAGACGAGGGCTAGTAGAAATCCTTGGGTAACAGAAGAAATATTGAATTTAATTGATGAAAGGAGAAAATATAAAAATGCAGTAAATAAAGCAGGCAAAAAGGAATACAAACGTCTCAAAAATGAGATCAACAGGAAGTGCAAAATGGCTAAGTAGGCATGGCTAGAGGACAAATGTAAGGATGTAGAGGCTTATCTCACTAGGGGTAAGATAGATACTGCCTACAGGAAAATTAAAGAGACCTTTGGAGAAAAGAGAGCCACTGTATGAATATCAAGAGCTCAGATGAAAACCCAGTTCTAAGCAAAGAAGGGAAAGCAGAAAGGTGGAAGGAGTATATAGAGGGTCTATACAAGGGCGATGTACTTGAGGACAATATTATGGAAATGGAAGAGGATGTAGATGAAGATGAAATGGGAGATACGATACTGCGTGAAGAGTTTTACAGAGCACTGAAAGTCCTGAGTCGAAACAAGGCCCCGGAAGTAGACAACATTCCATTAGAACTACTGACGGCCTTGGGAGAGCTAGTCCTGACAAAACTCTAGCATCTGGTGAGCAACATGTACGAGACAGGCGATATACCCTGAGACTTCAAGAAGAATATAATAATTCCAATCCCAAAGAAAGCAGATGTTGACAGATGTGAAAATTACCGAACTATCAGTTTAATAAGTCACGGCTGCAAAATACTAACGCTAATTCTTTACAGGCGAATGGAAAAACTGGTAGAAGCCGATCTCAGGGAAGATCAGTTTGGATTCCGTAGAAATGTTGGAACACGTGTGGCAATACTGACCTTACGACTTATCTTAGAAGAAAGATTAAGGAAAGGCAAACCTACGTTTCTAGCATTTGTAGACTTAGAGAAAGCTTTTGACAATGTCGACTGGAATACTCTCTTTCAAATTCTAAAGGTGGCAGGGGTAAAATACAGGGAGCGAAAGGCTATTTACAATTTGTACAGAAACCAGATGGCATTTATAAGAGTCGAGGGGCTTGAAAGGGAAGCAGTGGTTGGGAAGGGAGTGAGACAGGGTTGTAGCCAATCCCGATGTTATTCAATCTGTGTATTGAGCACGCAGTAAAGGAAACAAAAGAAGAATTCGGAGTAGGTATTAAAATCCATGGAGAGGAAATAAAAACTTTGAGGTTCGCCAATGACATTGTAATTCTGTCAGAGACAGCAAAGGACTTGGAAGAGCAGTTGAACGGAATGGACAGTGTCTTGAAAGGAGGATATAAGAAGAACACCAGCAAAAGCAAAACGAGGATAATGGAAATGTAGTCGAATTAAGTCGAGTGATGCTGAGGGAATTAGATTAGGAAATGAGACACTTAAAGTAGTAAAGGAGTTTTGCTGTTTGGGGAGTAAAATAACTGATGATGGTCGAAGTAGATAGGATATAAAATGTAGACTGGCAATTGCAAAGAAAGCGTTTCTGAAGAAGAGAAATTTGTTAACATCGAGTATAGATTTAAGTGTCAGGAAGTCGTTTCTGAAAGTATTTGTATGGAGTGTAGCCATGTGTGGATGTGAAACATGGACGATAAATAGTTTGGACAAGACGAGAATAGATGCTTTCGAAATGTGGTGCTACAGAAGATTGCTGAAGACTAGATGGGTAGATCATATAACTAATGAGAAGGTGTTGAATAGAACTGAGGAGAAGAGGAGTTTGTGGCACAGCTTGACTAGAAGATGGGATCGGTTGGTAGGACATGTTCTGAGGCATCAAGGGATCACCAAATTAGTATTGGAGGGCAGTGTGGTGGGTAAAAATCGTAGAGGGAGACCAAGAGATGAACACACTAAGCAGATTCAGAAGGACGTAGGATGCAGTAAGTACTGGGAGATGAAGAAGCTTGCACAGGATAGAGTAGCATGGAGAGCTGCATCAAACCAGTCTCAGGACTGAAGACCACAACAACAGCTAGTGGTTATCAGTGGAAGCTATTTTCATTTGTCAATATTGTGTCTGTAACTAGGAGCGTACCTTGTGGATTTTTGTGTTGATGTTGGCCCAATTTTAACTCTCTGCACACAGTCGGTCTGCAAGGTGGACTGCTAGTAGTGCTTTGGAGCTCACGAGTGACTACTTCAGCTGATTTCATGCATTTTTTTGCTACCCTCCGCAATCCTTTGCCCCCCTATCCATCATTACATGAGGCCTACCTGGTGTTGTTCCACCTGTGATTGTTCCTTTGCCAACAGACGACTGAGGGAGCTTTAAAAGGTTTGAAGTGTCCCTGACAGATTTGTAACTTACTTGACACTCAGCGGGTAGTCCACGTTCGAGCACACTGAGCTCTCCTGGCGTACCCATCCTGCCGTTACTGCTTCTTCGCTGCAACACAATACCCCCCGCCTCTCTCATACTGTCGGGTCCACCTGTTGTGCCACCTAGTGGTCATTTCCGCGTTACGTAGTGGTGTCTGGATACGTTTTATCAGATAGTCTATTTGATGTATGATGCGAAGTTACTGGAGTGCGTGCACACTGACGAGCCGGTGAAGCAAAGAAAGCCTACGAAAGCTGAGTAACGTTTCTCCTGAAACAAATTAATTTCTACATGGGATCGCTTCCATGAAGTACAGAGCATATTGTTAGACTAGTGGTCACTTCAGAAAAATCTGGAAACGTGGCTGCATTAATCCAGGACTTACAACCTTTTTTATTTATCTCTGTTCGTCATATATGGCACGACTAACATGCTGTGAGAATTCTTTGCACAGCATCTGTTTCAAGCTGAACGAATCTGTGGCGTTGATGGTCGTGCAGTACTGTTGAAAACACTCCTTATTTACTTTATAAAAGATACAATCAGCGAAAGTTGCCCTAGTTTACTAGTTCCTTAAATGTGCTGTTTCTGTTACTTACGAAAAGTTTTTTAAAAGTCTTGCAGCATACCTCTACTCTGATCGGAATTGCCGGATTGTATTCCTTTGGTTTAATAGCGAGCATTAAACGAGAATTCAGATGTGCCAGTCGGAGGACGTTGTTAAATCTGTGCGATGAATGCTAACTTACATACTACAGAGTTCTGAAACACGTGAAATAGAATTTAGATTTTGAGTGGATAGTTTGGGTGAGAAGACCATACAGCGAGATCATCAGTCTCATCCGATTAGGGAAGGACGGGGAAGGAAGTCAGCCGTGGCCTTCCAAAGGAACCCTCCCGGCATTTGCCTGGAGCGATTTAGGAAAATGACGGAAAACCTAAACCGGGATGGCCGGACGCGGGATTGAACCGTCGTCCTCCCGAATGCGAGTCCAGTGTGCCAGCCACTGCGCCACCTCACTCGGTAATTTAGGTTTTGACGAAGCACTACATCATCCCTACGTTTCCTTTATAATAAGGAATAATGTAATCCCCTTTATATCTTTACGTCGAACTGTTCCGAATAGCAGGTAGTTCAGTTTAAAGCACAAAGAATAAGTTTCATGTAGCGCTTCTATGCTAGTGCAATTTCAATTTTCTTTCGTTGGCAAAGTGCGATGTCTGGTGGAGGACTGGGGAGGGAAAGGGAGGTGGAGGTAGAGAGAGACGAAGAGAACGTATTAATCACTAGACGTAGGAAGATGATGAGCGACGCTATGGTGTTGACGATACTGAATTCATTTTCACGGTAACCGTCTTGCCCGATTTCAGTAGTACCCATCCAGAACAATAAACTGCTTCGCAAGAATGAAAATTTTTGAAGGTACTTCGGTGTTTAATATCATTCACGTACCGAAAGTGGAATTGTGTATTTTCCTTGCCCTTAAACCATTCTTCCGGTATTTTAAATGTCTAACAAATTTGTGATATACAGGTTGTCTTTTTGTTTCTAGACCTCTCTCCCACATTACTTGTAAATCTGAAATATTTTGTCCCTTGCATGCGGACTCCTCTGTGAACCACCCACTGTATATGCGTGGGAGGTATCGACCTGTAAGCTCCTGACGTAGGGCGTGGGCGGCTTCTGCTCGTTGTACGCCCACGCGACTGACGCAAATGAGTGGCACACGTTGTTTTGCAGGCAAGCTCTTTGATCAAACTAAAGCTCGTTTTACACGAGCGACTTTCTGGTCAAAATCGACTACTCGATGTGCGTGTGTCTTTCGCACCTACGAGTAAATCAGCAAACAACCACGACGCGAGTGTGTCTATGATGTCAGTCATCTATAAATTGTGTCGAGTGTGGGGCTCTGAATTTCCGAGTATGCTGCACACTGCGCATGCGCAGAGACAAAGGATTCTGAGAACATCGGAAGGTATAACCTACTCTGGTCGAGCTCTCTCCTATCACAGAAACTGGTTTCGTGCTTCCGTGTTTGCTTTGCTTTCGTGGCACACTGAAAAGTTACATAAGGTTCTGGTATTTTTTCCTACTAGTCTTCCCTACAACAGAAACGAAATAACTGAAAGCAAAAAGTATTTACGTTTTACAGAGAATAAAACTATACTATCCAGACATAAAAATGTAGACAGATAAATGTGTTTTAATGAAAATTATTGCAACAGTGCCAAAATTAAATGTATTGGACAAGAAAAATAATTTTAGTTGTTATTTGGCACTTAGCAAGAAATCAAGATACAAAGGATAAAACAAAAATGCAGTATTTACTGCGTTATATAGATGTTGTGGGATGTGTTTCCAAGTACATATTTTCTCGACCAAATACGTGCACATGTTCTGAAATGTCTGGATGACTCTTTTCGTATTCTTTTTTTTTTTTTTTTTTTCTTTATTGAATTTCAATTCCCCCCGAAGGGGGCGGGCTGGCAGCAGCTTAGTATGCCGCTCTTCAGCCTACAGACTTTGTGAGAAAGATCAAGAGAATAAATAATAAAAAACAGGCGATAAAATCGGAGACTTAAAGAGTAACATGGCGAAAAGAAATCGTGGAGCTTAAAACAAAGAACAGAGGGATGATGATGCTAATAAAATACATACGAAGCAGACAGGGAAAACAATGGACAGACAATTAAAACAACACGGCGACAGTCTGGATTCTGTTCGCAAAAGACATAAAATTCACACCTAGCGACAGCATGGTTTCTGTTCGCAACACGAGAAAGACAAACAACACTCAATAGTCACTGGAACACTGCACTAAAAAGTTGGCAAATGTGACATACCACAGTCGAGAGCAGGTGGGGGGAAACTGGACAGAAGATGGGAAAACAAAAAAGGGGGGAAACGAGAGTAAAAGCGAAGGGGGAACCGGGAAAGGAGCTGATGGAGGATGAGGACCCATAAGAGGGGTGGGGGGCAGACGCGACAGGGAGTGGGGTAGGCAGAGGAGGGGAATACAAAAGGACTTGGGGGGGGGAGAAGGGAGGTAGGGAGAGGTTTAGTGGGGAGAAAACAGGACGGAAGGGGGGGAAGAGGGAGCCCAGGGAAAGGACAGAGGAAAGGAGGGGGAGTGAGGATCAGAGTTGATAGGAAGGATAAATGGAGGGAGAGAGGGCATCATCCGGGAGGGGGAGTTGATGGAAGCCACCTTGGGAAAGGAGATGTAGGGTGTAGAGATGGAGAGGAGTGGGGACACAACGGTGAAGACGTGGCAGGGGGCGGGGATGGGAGAGGAGAGGAGCAACCAGGGGGTGAGGGGGTTCAAGACGGCGGGAGGTGTAGAGGATGCGGATATGTTCGAGGAATAGGAACAGATGGGGGAAAGGAATGAGATCATAGAGGATCCGCGTGGGGACGGGAGGCGGATACGGAAGGCGAGGCGGAGTGCATGACGCTCAAGGATCTGGAGGGACTTATAGAATTTGGGGGGGGGGGGGGGGGCAGATATCCAGGCAGGACTGGCATAACAGAAGATTTTCGTATTCTTTCGGTTCTCAGGAGTGTAGAGAATTTACCACACGACCATTCACAAGAACTTCGACTACCAATTGTGCTTTGGTCATTAATAGACTCTATTGCCATTGCATGTTACTACATTTTATCATTACATTTCGATTTTTCCCTTAAAAAAGACAGTCCTTCATAATCTCACTTGCACCATTCAGATACGAAAATGCACAGCAGATAGCTCTCACAACACAATTTTGGCGCAAAAGCGGCAAGATTTAGTACGCGAATGAACGCCAGGGGCACCGCAGTAGACGCACTTCTCTCGAGCAGTCAATTGAGACAAGAAAGTCGATCGTGCAAAAGGGTGCTCAAAGCCTGGAAAAGCGACATTAGTACGCAACCTGTAATGTAGCTCCCAAGATTATCATAAAAGGTATTCAAATGTAAACTAAACTTAATATTAGACTTTTTTTCATTAACGAAGGTCCAGAAACAGAGTGAACCTGCTACGAGGGGTGACCAAGATAAATTGTGATTAGCTATTTCCTTCCGTCTCCTTAATAGCTGCACATCTGTCTCTCCTTTTCCTAGCGTATATCCCGTTTTACGGGCCCACTGCTTTCGTGTCGTCAGATAACATAGTGCAAGAAAGTCGTGTACATTGATCTGTGAACTTTGTTCTGTGTGTGACCATATTTTAAAGGTTTGTGTATCATATTTTCTGAGGTTAACATTTACCTAAGCGAGTGCGGAAAACCGCCTACAAACCAACCTCCGTCTGGTCGGTATACCAGTCCAACACACATTTGTCTGCTACGTGGATTCGATGAGGGTGTGGTTCATCTCTCCGTCTAACACACTAGCTCGCTGCGCGTTAGGCTATCCCAGCCTGGCTAGCAGTTGCTTATCTATACCATCAATATTTAAAGGGCGGTGATTTGTGTGTAATTTTCATTCACAGCAAAGCTGTTGTGAGCTTCTGTCGGCAGTAGAGAGGACCTACAGTAAAGGGCACTCTCTTTGCTGTCGGTTTTACCTCGATTTAGCATCATATAAAATCCGGGGCCAGACAATACAGTGTCTGCTATCGTTCAAAACACACAGCTAATCTTACGAAAATCTGTAGAAAGAGTCCGGTGAAAATGCCTTTTGCTACGGTCTTCGAGCGGGTTGCTGTTTTAAGCAAGGTGGGACTAGCGTTTCGGCCTCTTCTCTCACAGAAGTCACAGCAGCTGTTACTGTCTGTGACGACCTCTTGATAACATGACACACACTGATTCAGGTGTGTCGCAGTCGCTCGATAATTATACCGTCTTCATGCGCCCTGTAGTCACGTCTACCGGGTGCCGCAGAAAGGATACGCGGATGCAGACACGCAGTGAGTTGCTGAATTCTTTGTTGATGGAAGGTCTGTGGGTGCTGATGTTTATCGAACACGAATCCACTACAATCACGAATATAGAAAATGAAGTAGCCGAAATGATGTTATGACGCGACGAGGTTGCCAAAACTTCTGTAACTGTAGCCTGCAGCCAGTTTAAGTTCAATAACAACACAATCACAATATGCGAGTGACGGTTCTCGCGAGTATTAGCGTTACAAAATCTCGTGTTTCTGGCCACGTCAATCATCAGTGTTTCCGCGATGTTTGAGAAGGTATGTTCTCTCTGTCCATCTTCACCACAACTCCCATGGATTTATTTTTGTGAGGGGAGATGAAGCATTTGGTGACTAGACGCCGATAAAACACATCAGAAGGGCAGGTTTCCATTTTGACTGAAACTTGTGGCGAAATAAATAAAAAAACATTTGAATTTTATTGTGTTTTTTAACTTTAGAATTTTTGAAAGGCTTTTTGACGGATCGTATTGACTGGCTTGAAGGCGGACAAATACAGTGCTGCGTGAAATATGCCTGTAAAATAATTTACCATTCCGCTTAATTACATTTTGAATTCTACGTCATTGTTGATTTAATCAGAGTTCTCACCTTAGACGTAGAATTAGTCCTTCTGCCACAATATTAATTCATCAGTCGCCATCGAAGTTCTTCTCTTTGTTGACCGTGTGTATCTTCCTAAGTCGGCATCGGTTCACTTCACGAAGACGGTGGAAACCAGGGAATACAATGCTACGTTGCTTTAAATAATTTTCGTAACACTTCGATACTTCTCACTATTTTTTATTCACAAGACAATAAGACTTGCTCTGCTCGTCGCACAAACCATAATTACTAACTATATGGCTGCCTTTCCGCAGACACCAAAAATTACGTCCATCCTCCACGAGGCAACAATCGAAAGTGTCCCTTAGCTCCTTGGAGTATGAAACAAAAGAGAATCCAATGTGAACATTACAAAGATTATAATCTACATGCCTCTCAATTTATCTTTGGCGCAGCTTTTAAGATATTGTATGTCTCTGCATAGGAATGTGTCACTACAACTGCCCCCCTACTGTATACTGTCACTAGAAAATTTTATTTGGTTGACAGGATACAGTAGTCGACCTTGCAATTGATAGGTTTGGGGTTCTTTTATTTACAAACTTCATTTCTATTGTCTCATTTTCATGGCACTGTGAATTCCTTGGTATTACTGAGTGTGTGTCAGTTTTTGGTATACTTATGCTAATATTTACAAACCTTAATCCTAATATACAAAGTTTTGGTTAACATTGAGAAAACATCATGTGGTAAAGTTTGTACAATAAAATATACAATGAATACAACGTTATTTACAAATGTTTCCTTCCTCATCAGCGGTGAAAATTAAGTCCTTGTATTGCTTTCTGTATTTATTCTGGGGTGACGAGCTTTGTTCGCTTGAATATGGGCGGGTGATACTCGCGCCTGATTGTTTGGTCGTCCGTTAGCTGGCGACGTTGGTTGAATGCACGCGCCAGTACACTGAATATACACCGACGTGCGGGTTCCGTCGAGACTTCCGAACCTCAGTATGCGTGTGCTTTTTGTAGTTCCTTCCAGTACTTAGACTGGATACGACGAGGTACATTGGAATATGTGCCCCGAAGAACACACCACACTATGTGCGAGGTGGAGGACGATCCCGTCGATGCAGCACCAGGTAAGAAGCGTACCATGTCAAACTTGTCTGGCATTGTCCTTTCCTATTGTGACGCCATGGGTCGTTTGACGATACTAGCTTCAATTTTTCGAGGTCCCTTGTTTAGGCTCGCTGACACTTGCAACGTAGCACTACTTTGCACAATTTCAATTTCTACACACACCACTTTAACCGCGAGTATTGCGATCGAAACTTTCTTTTTCACTACACTTTTTTTTCGCATTAACCCCTTTTACCTATTGTACTGAGATTCATTCCCCTCAATACTTCTGGTCAATGTACATAAATATTCACAAATTTGTAAGTCACGGGACTTGGCATGAAATACAAAGTGCATCACATACAATGGAATAACATAAAACACGTACAATACATTGGTTACATTAATTACAGGAAAAAACTATCGACGAAAATTGAAAAAAAATTTTTGACCACTCATAGTGGCTTCTTCGTCTTGGATTTTACTGACACACACACACACACCTTTTTCCATTAATCAGTTAGAAGGAACAAGTCCTTTGTTTTCTTTCTTGAACTCGAGTGTAAGTTAAGGTTTACCTTCGTTACGTATTCTTCATACGCAACGACATGCATCAGCATGCAGAGAATACACCTGTAGCCGCTCCACTGCACCTTGGGAAGGGAATTTTCTACCTTCTACTTAGGGTAATGGCAACGACTACGTGTATGCTACGGTTTTTACCTATAAAATCTGAAAATGCACGAAATAATAATTTATGCAGCATAACCCTAATATGTACAGTGTTTTGTGCTTAAGCACGTTCTGGTGTGCTGGTAAATCATTACCTCTAATAAAATTTCGTACATTAACATGGACATATAAACATACAATCTTGAAGTTCAGGGTGTAGCTACTATTAATATGTACAGTGTTCCATAATAGCGGCACGCCCTTGTGTGCGTGTATCATCTTCAATTAAAGTGCGCTTATAGGCGTCTTGTGTTATCATGGGAGAAAAAATACAGACATTTTAATGCATCGGTTGTCATGAAAATCTATGTACACGAATAATCAGACTTGCATAGCTTCAGTGCAGCATGAAATTCTGTATGACGTTTTTTTTTTCATAGTTTATTTTATAGACGATTCCTTTGCTTACAGGTCGTCGATCACACTACTTACCTGTTTCTCGTACAGCGGCAATATCATTTTCATTCTTCGTGACTGTAAATCGTGATATGTATGAAAGATATAATTTTAACATGATTTATCATTTCATGTTTGAAGTGTGTAAAGTAATCCATACCTTCCTTCTGCATACATGAGTGAAGCATCGCTAATGTTGCACTTTGTATCAGGTTTTTTGTATTTTCTCGTAAACTCGTAGAGTCTTACGGTTGGTTTTTGACGTTAGGTATACCTGTTTATACGAGATTGTCTTAGAGTTTAATTTTCCTTATACACTTCTACGTTGTTTAAGTTCCGTACATGTACAGAGCTTCTTTCGCCTTTCACACATTCATATATACGTTTCTACACACAAAAAATATCTACCACTTAATCTACACATTGCTGGTGAGGCCCTTTTTCGGTACCTTGCACCATTCCTTCAATATTCCAAAATAGTTCAGGGTGTGCTGAGCATCGTCCCTTCATACTAATAATACTTACAACTAAATATTTCTTCTTACATACATAACAGCCTTACGGTCCATTAATGCGCAATCATTCCATATTTTCCTCCTTTACACTTTAGCCTTCGTACATATAACCTCGTGTATAGCTTATATATTCGACAAAGTTGTTTGCTGAGTGCTTTAGGTGTTTCCTAACATTAATGTGTTTCAAATCCTAGGTATTTGCTTTGAGAGCGATTCAGTTCATTACTCACGCTGCATAGATCTGTTTATTATTTTCCTATTTTAAAGCTTGTGTCATTCTTTTCCTTAGTCACAAAAATTCACACGTTTACCTTGTTGTTCATTCTGAAAATCGCTAGCTACTGTGTAATGTAAATGTATGCGTTATCTCTTTGCTTTCCTCTTTGCTGCTTTCTCCCTATATGTAATGGTGTGTTGTTCTCGTGTACATAGCCTTTCTTCCGGTTATCTATCTGCATTATTTATTTATTTTTTTTCTATTTTCTTTCTCCTTCCGTACAAGCTAAGATTTTTTACTCAGTATAATATAATATTACAATACCGTCCATGACCAGTATGTACTTGTATGTTCACTTTTATTACGTAGTACCAGCTTATAATTAAATTTTCTAAACTACTATTTACAAGACTTGTGTACCAGTTTCTTTCTTGTTTTCGAATGGCTTTCATCACTGTGTCTCATAGTAAGAGTAGTCTCAAAACTTTTAAACGTTCCGCGCAAGCGCGCTTATGTACCACGACTGGACTGTAGGCGCGGGGAAAACTCTGCATTGTTGGTGAACATTATTCGTGATAGCCACCATCGTGTAATAGAGTCACGTGACGCCTGGACTCGACCACGCATGCGCCTTCGCGCTTTGTATACACTCAGCTGATCGGACAGGGAAGGGGGAAGATTTCTCCCCGGCTCGCTGCCTACAGCGCGGCAAATGACCTCGTCTTGACATGCAGCTATCGCGTGCTCATGAGCTGAGCGTTGGATTGCAACTTCGACGCGTGGTTTGTTGCTCGTCTCAAGCGAACAAACCCTGGCCTTCGCGTTAATTTGTCTTCGTTCCTCTCTCTTAAATAACTGAGTTAGACTACAAAAGTACCGTATGGTTTATTTTATAGCGTTAAGACTCACAGTAACACATGTTTCATTAGGTGTAGTTGACTATGCGTTTTTTAGCTGGCATATGCCCCCAGTTGGTTACTAGTTTCGATGTTTACTTTATGCTGCCGGAAAACTTCCATACCTAAAATACAATTGACGATTAACTTGTCAACGATTAAGAATGTACAGTTTATCGTGACATCGCTAATGGTAACAGGTATTTGCGTCTGCCACTTAATACTTTTTGACGTGTTACCTACAGCTGTCAAGATTTTACAATTTTCCGTTGGCAACGCTGGTACTTTTAATGCTTTCGAAACTTCTTTAAATAAACTGTTAGAAATAATATTCGTAGATGCGCCTGTATCTAAAATTACGTTGGTAATTATAGTTCCTATCTTTGCTGTTATTACAGCCTGCACGAGGTCACTTACCTTGTCCGGTGCTTTCATCTCTTCTTCACATAGATCATCTTGTTCGGTCGCATCCTGAACATATCTTAAAAATAATTGTCTAAGATGTAATGTGTGCTTGTTTGTGCCCCCTGTTGTCAAATCGGTCGGCCGGTGGGGGCTCATTACGACCGATTGTTGTTTACCGGGGGAGACAACGGCGTTGCTTCAGTACTGTCCGTTACATCTACAAAGTGTACTGAGTGGTTATTCTGTCGCCAATTAGTTTCCGGACCGCTGCGTGCAACATTTTCTTGCGACCGGCCGTCGCTATTCCTCCTTGGTCTGTCATTCCTATTACTGTAACTATTGTAATTTTCATTTGTGTGCCGCCTTCCATCACGCGGGCCTGACCAATCATTCACGTGATTTCTATCATTTCCATACCGCCGTGGACCGTAATCTGTACTATACCTTCGGTCTTCACGTCTCTGTGGCGCCGAATTCCTCCGATTCCCGTTACCGTTGTTTTGATTGGTTACGGAGTGTTCATTCCGATTACTTGTGCTCGGCTCTTCTTCGTATATTAGATCAATTGAGTCAAGCACGGAAAGAAAGTATTCAAGGTCGTTCTCCGGTATGGTTACCAATTTTTCGCGTAAGTTCGCGGGTAGTCTGTTTTTCAGAATTTTGAGAACGTCTACGTGCGGTATTGGATTATTCCAATAGCGCGTCTTATTCAAGTACTTTTCGAAATACTTTCTCAACCCGCCGTTTTTTAGGTTGAACGGTTGTGGGTTGAATACCTCACGTCGCAGTCTTTCTTGGACCCCAGCAGACCAATATTTCTCCAAGAAAGCCCGTTCAAATTGTTCGTAGGTGACGCACTGTTCAGCCATGTCTGTGGCCCACAAAAGTGCGTCGCCTTGTGTGAAGCCTACTACATATCTAATCTTCTGTGCCTCAGTCCAGTTTCTTGGTAAGACATTTTTAAATGCTCTTACAAATACGACTGGATGAGTTTTTCTGGATTCTGTGGAGAAAACTGGAAACTGTCTATGTTTCAACAGGCTCTCATCGACTAGAATCGTCGAGATGCAAGGCGACACGCCTACTGCCTGTTGCAGCACCGCGTTTGGCGAATAGCCATTGTTTGCCTGCGCCGGTGCGTGCACATACGCCGGACAGGGCGCGTGATGTTCTGCGTTATTGACATCGTAATCTGGCACGGGCGAATAAGTGTCGCGCTGCCTGTTGCTTGACGTAGGCAAATCATTTGAAACATTTAGTCTACCAGCAATTTCCTTGCGTATTCTGTCCTCGGCTACTTTGATTTCATTACCTAATTTTTCAAAAAGTTTTGTTTCCCGGTCAGTTATTGATTCATTTACATTACCGTTTTCTAAAGTTTCATTTATTTTGATAATGTCCGCCTTGATACGTCGAGTCTCCTGTTTCAGAAAACCGACTTCTTCGTTAACTTTATTAACTTGGTCAGGTATTTCTTCACATGCGGACTGTACTCTTGTTAAATTTAATTGAATAGCCTGTACGTTTTCATGTATTTCTTTTTGTACGGTTTGTGTTTGATTGTGTGTTTCTACTATTTCTGACAGTTCCTGTTCCTGTTTGTTTGTAAGATCTGACAATTTCTTTTCTAAGTCATTTGCCAATACATTGTATACACTATTGACGGTTTTGATGACTTTGTCTTCGATCTTTTGATCGATTTCATTGGTGAGTTTATTTAAGCGTTGATCGAAATGTCTGTGCATGTTCGCCAGTTTTGTGTTCGTTGTGTTGTGACTGATCTTTAAATCAGATAATTGCTCGCTCACGTTTGACATCAGACTATATAATGCCTCAAGCGTAACTGACGAAGCTTGTGTGTTTGTATTTATGCCATTATTTGTTGCCATTGTTTCTCTGCCACGGTCTGATTGAATCGAAACCGGGCTAGGTTCACTGGTTTCACGCGAAATATTTTCATCTGATCTGGTAATCGATGCTTCATCGACTGTGCACAAGGTTTCATTTGCAAGTGGTTCATTATTGTTAATCCCTGTGGAGTGCAACTGAATCGTATTTACTTCTACATTATGTTGTGCTGAAAAACTAATTGCGTCATCATTTACGTCACTATTGTCAGAATCGGTGACGTGTCCATGAACATTTGTCAAATTAAAGTTCTCCGATTCCATTGTGGAGATATTATTTTTATCTGTACTTTACTGTTAATCTAAATCTTTAAATTCTCTCTCAGTTTAATTAATAAAAATATCTCGCGATTGTTATTTGTTGCGCGTCGGAAATTTACAAGATGGCGCACTACGTCTTCTAATTCTGCGATTGTTGAACATAAAAAAGTAATTATCAAAGTGTAATTGTGTGTTGCCACAAACACTACCAGGATTTTAATATGGAAAGGAAAAGGTTCTGCTTAAAGTGGAGCTAAGCCAAGGTGCAGCCACTGCATGCGTTTGCGCTTTCCTACCTTAATTCCGGCTGAGCTGCGTCACTCACGATTACGTTAGTTTTGTAAATCCTTGTCCTTGTTCCTTCTGGTTATTGTGCCATCCGTTTATACAGTTAATATTCTTTCACCTTATTCGTCATTTTCCATGTGCGTCATGTAACAGAGAAACTGTAATTAGTACAAGTACATTTGTAGCACAACAATGAAGTACTTACTCTTTGTTCCACCAGCACTGTCCCTGTCAGCGGTCGCCAGTGTGGCGAAATAAATAAAAAAACATTTGATTTATTTGTGTTCTTTAACTTTAGAATTTTTGAAAGGCTTTTTGACGGATCGTATTGACTGGCTTGAAGGCGGACAAATACAGTGCTGCGTGAAATATGCCTGTAAAATAATTTACCATTCCGCTTAATTACATTTTGAATTCTACGTCATTGTTGATTTAATCAGAGTTCTCACCTTAGACGTAGAATTAGTCCTTCTGCCACAATATTAATTCATCAGTCGCCATCGAAGTTCTTCTCTTTGTTGACCGTGTGTATCTTCCTAAGTCGGCATCGGTTCACTTCACGAAGACGGTGGAAACCAGGGAATACAATGCTACGTTGCTTTAAATAATTTTCGTAACACTTCGATACTTCTCACTATTTTTTATTCACAAGACAATAAGACTTGCTCTGCTCGTCGCACAAACCATAATTACTAACTATATGGCTGCCTTTCCGCAGACACCAAAAATTACGTCCATCCTCCACGAGGCAACAATCGAAAGTGTCCCTTAGCTCCTTGGAGTATGAAACAAAAGAGAATCCAATGTGAACATTACAAAGATTATAATCTACATGCCTCTCAATTTATCTTTGGCGCAGCTTTTAAGATATTGTATGTCTCTGCATAGGAATGTGTCATTACAAACTGCAGTCATTGTTTACGAAACACCTGTGAATGGCGTACGTTTATTTGAGTATATCTTTCATTAGAATTTATACTATCTAACAGGTACGGTCTTTGAGATCATTTTTATACTCCACTCGTACAAATGCCTGTAGGAAGTGACCTGAGGGATTTGTGTTCTATTTAATCCCACCTTTCCCTTGATGATAATGAAAATGCCGTGTGGCTAGGACCTCCCGTCGGGTACACCGTTCGCCTTGTGCAAGTCTTTCGAGTTGACGCCACTTCAGCGACTTGCGTGTCGATGGTGATGAAATGATGATGATAAGGACAACACAACACCCAGTTCCTCAGCGGAGCAAATCTCCGACCCAGCCGGGAATCGAACCCGGGCCTTTAGGCATGACATTCTATCACGCTGACCACTCAGCTACCAGGAGCGGACTCCCTTGATGATCAGCAGCCTCTATTTTCTGAACACTCTCTATCTTGCATGCAATCCATTCTGTTACTTTGGCTGTGGGCTATGGCGAATTTTCTGCTCTCTCCGAGCTGAGAAATGGAGGGGTTGGAATGCTCAGGACAATAGCAAGGGGTAATCGAAGAACAAGGAGAGAAATGGAGGCAGAGAACCCCAGCCCTCGCTTTCTTGGCGCTCGTGGCTTGGAGCGAGTAGATGGAGCGAATTCATAAGCGAGTTTTCCCATTGGCTCTGGAAGTTCGCACTAGAAGCTTTTAGTTCTTTCTAGAAAATCTATCAGTTAAAAACGGACGAACAAGGGATCTGTAGCGCTCGCTTTTTAACGCGATCCAGTTGGGCCACTGTGTTGCATTCGGTAACCGGGCCCATGATTGGTAGGAATGTGCGCCAAAAAGTGCGTCCTCTAGGGGTGTTGAGCGAATGGTGGACAGTTGAAGACGGGAAGAGCTGCAGCCTGGACGTGTTGGAGATGTTGGCCGATGGGGACGCGCTGTAGAGCTGTACCACAAGTCAACAATAGCGAGACGCAACGCAATTGCTTGCTGGGCTGCTGCCAGTTACGTCACGATCAGAGCTTGTTCGTAGTCACAGTTACTTGTATCAAAATCTTTCAAAATTGTTGAAATTTTTGGCACGTGTGCTGTGAGCTAAATTCTTCACACCACTCAGTTTTAAGCTGACCAGTACGTTCGTTCTCTGGCTTTGCTGCCGGCCGAGTGGCAGAGTGGTTCTAGGCGCTTCAGTCCGGAACCACGCGGCTGCTCCGGTCGCAGGTTCGAATCCTGCCTCGGGCATGCATGTGTGTGATGTCCTTAGGTTAGTTAGGTTTAACTAGTTCAAAGTCTAGGAGACTGATGTTAAGTCCCATAGTGCTCAGAGCCATTTGAACTATTTGAACCATTCTGGCTTCGCTAACTGCAACTCATATCCATCTTTTTTCGCTCTACTCTTGTCCCGCGAAAATCGATAAATGAAACTGTAAGTTTATCAGCTCGCAAATCTCAGTGATGAGTAATAGAAATTTTATCCCTTGATCTTTGCCCGCGGCAACGCTTATCTCTGTTGTAGCACGTTGGATATCGCATTAGATAGAGATACCCCTCCCCCCACCATGCTGATAGTTTTGTCTACTGAGTTATTGTCAAGTCTTCCTTTCGTAAGGTACAGTAGCATGTAAGAACATTGTTTGTTACGCAATTCAAATGTTCTTCATGTAAAACTGTAAATTAATCCAAAGGTTTGAATTCAATCTTTTACTTCGAAACCCCCCCCCCCCCCTTCCCTCCAAGTGATATATGAGGTACGGCTAAACATTGTGTTTTTCTCTATAAAGAGATGCCGTGTCGCTTGTATCCGTTGCGTTAGGTTGATGAAATTGTTTTACATGTTCCCCCGGCAGAAAGTGTTCCTACCACAGTCTGATCATTGCGCTTACGGGGCACGACACCATCATAAAAGAACCATAGGAATCAGTGAGTAAGGGATTACTGTCACGTTTCTGCCTGTTTTCAGCCAGAAATACAGATTAAGATCACTAATTCACAGTCAGATCCTCCACTGTACTAAACTAAAAAAAAAAAAAAATCACTGACGGCGAGTTAGACAATCATTCGCATGCAATGTCAGTTGAGCATTAAAGTAAAAGCGTACATTTTCAGCGACATCTCTAAAACAATATTCATCACACGGTAGTTTGAACGACATCTCTGAACATCACAAGCGTCAAAACATTCATGGACACCTAGCGAGGAAACGGTGCACCTGGGACATTTTTGTTGCGTAAAAAAATGGTACTCTTCTCTAAACACTCTAAAATTTTGTATACTTACTTACTTTACACCCTGTACATCTTCGCTAACGAAACCCGTTGTAAATAACCCGTAATAATTTGATAACAGCAATGTCCATATCTAAAACAACAGAAGAGAAAATACTCTTTATTACTCATTATTAAAGCTGTCAGTGGCTCAAACTGTAGTTCAGTATGTATCACGAAAAATTTTTCGTTTGTTCAATAACTTAAAATGTCTCACGGGTAGTAGAGCAAGTTTTCAATTTAACCTAAAACACCGGCCGGAGTGGCCGAGCGGTTCTAAGCGCTGCAGTCTGGAACCGCGCGATCGCTACGGTCGCAGGTTCGAATCCTGCCGTGGAAATGAATGTGTGTGATGTCCTTAGGTTAGTTAGGTTTAAGTAGGTCTAAGTTCTAGGGGACTGATGACCTCAGAAGTTAAGTCCCATAGCGCTCAGAGCAATTTGAACCATTTAACCTAAAACACTTACACTGGAAAGCACTGCCAGTCCGTAGAGGAACTTTTATTTAAAAACTGGTAACGCGTAAAGAAACTACATTCAAGTGCAGTTGCATGAGTAGGACTGAAAAGAATATGTCCGTTAATGTAAACTGTGGTCCAGTAATCTATTTAGGAAGTTTTAAATGGTCAACATACAGATGTAGCCATTTGCTAAAGATAGTCGTGTACACATATCCTATAAACTGACTCTCTCCTCATCACTTCGATAAAAATAGTTCAAATGATTTACTGAACATGAAACTAACTAACAAGAGTCGCAGTTCAACTGGAAACATACACGGACAACTATCCCAACTGAGCTTCATGTAGCTCCTTGCAACGTCGCTGTCAATCTCAGCAAAGAAAAAACTGTAGGAGTGAGAGAGCAAAGTTGTGAAAGGTACATCAGAGCCATACAATCTAGTCTTCTCCAGCTTTTATAAACTGTGCAATTCCGTTTCTTGGAACAGAACCTCTTCCAACAATTAGCTCCCAGATCCGACACTTAGAAAGCTGCAGCTGAAGCCTGTAAACCTCTACCAGCAAAGAAACGACATAAGTTGTCCTATTTTCTGCCGAAACATATTATCAACGATTCACTCTCCCCAAAGAAACGTCTTATCTTCCCCGCAGAAGCATACGCCATTCGAGAAGTAATGGTCTGTCGTACAACAGTCCTACGCGAAAATCGTCATATCAGGTGGGAAAAAAAAATCCGGCGTCACATTGGGGTAATATTGAATGAGCATGTAGGGAGGCATGAAAAAGAACCAATGAACACATTATTTTGAACTACCACGAATTGAAATTATTATTGTCGTTAAAAATGTGCCTGTCAAGAATGGGAGAGCAGTCGGAAGTACATACTATAAGAGGCAGAAGTCACGAAAGTTCAAGCAGATACTGTCGAAAGCCCTGATTTACTTTGTTTAAGGGAAACGGAAGAATGATAAGGGCACTAATAAAGACGAGATTCCCTGGTAGAAACTAAAAAAAAAAAAAAACTGATAGGTTCCTAGTAACCTTTCTCATTGCACAAAAAGACAACAAGTATATTTGAGAGAGTAACAAAATCTTAGGCGTAGTTGCGTTGCATGCACTGAGACGTGTAGTGGTTGCCATTCTGAAAGGTAGCAATGAGCTTAAGTGGATGTTGTAAAGAGTAAGTCATTTATGACAATGAAAAACCGAACATTCATTTACAACGCTAGTTCCATGAGTCAAAGTAGTTAAGAGTACTAACATTGGTACAATTTTCACCCTAAAGGTTTGGGATACGGACGAAATTGGAGATGGTCTTACAACATTACGTACGTAATGTGAAGACAGTGTTAGCAGTGAACTCGATTTTCGCAGATACTTCATTTTCCTTGCTACAGATAACCGTTCCTGCTGGACACATCAGTGCCACAGCGCTAGAAGTCATACTTCCTACCGATACCAGACATGGCGTAGTTTTCACTACGATACGTACAAAAATATCTTAAAGAGAGATGAGATGCAGTACAGATAAATCGTTGGCTGGTCAGTTAGCTATTTTACTCTCGTTGTCTGCTATCTTTACTTCAGCTGCTGCTCTCCAATAGCGCACTTGTATCTGAATTCACGCCCACAACAAATTTATTTTAATAAAGTTCTGAAATCTCAGAATAATTTATGCTACCTCTCACGCTATTAGGATAATTAAATAATATTGTTACAAATGTTTTCAGCTTGAAGAAGGTTGAAAATATATCATACAACCGGGATACGATTTTTAAACATTTCGCTAACGCTCTTAAATCCATTGTTTGTATGAGTTGTGTTACACGCAACATACGTAACCGAATGTTGACAATTTCAGGTCAGAGTGTGTCTTCAACAAAATATACTGTAGAGAGACATACTATCGGCGGGAGATCGTTAGAGCTGCAGCATGAAATCGAATAGGACGAAGATGGGGAAGCAGCTCGGCTGTGTCCTTTTCAATGAAATCATCCCAGAAATCGCGCAAATCGATGTGTGGGAAACATGAGGAAAGTGATTTGCATGTATGAACTGGCATTTTAATCCAGTCCGAGCACGAAGCCAGTGTTTTAAGCTTGGTTTCTGTCATTTCATCCTCGTACCTTCGCCCATCGTATTGACTGCAGTCCAAGCAATTGCGTGCAAAATGTCTCTACAGGTCTCAGTAGACTTGCATATGCTGTCGCCATTCGTTTTCGCTGCAGTCCATCGATGATCCGATATAGTAAAATTTTAAGTGTCGTTATACTCCTTGCTTTGTTCTACTTACTGGTATTGCGAGGTGCCGGGGCTAGCAGTGTATTTAACACTAAATTCTTCTCGAATCTTCATATGGAAATGATGCTCTAAGCCCCCCCCCCTTTTCTAACTCATACTTTTGCTGTTGCACATGGATTAAGAAGAAACGCGAACTGACTGTAATCGACCATGCAAGTGGAGTAGAAAAGAGTTTGGCACCTGCAATAATTTAATTGGATAGAAATTAAGGAAAGTTTCATTTACGTAGTGAGAAATGAAAGGGTTGCTCTACCAATAAACAGAATGAATGTTCCGTCCAAAATAACAATTTGATTTATTATGACTAAACTCAAAATAATAAACAAAACACACGAAACATTTACAATACATCAAATTGGATACTCAAATAAAGGCTGTGAAGGTGAAGTTGTCCATAAACTAGATTGTGACATTTATGACCAAGTGGTATGTGGAGCCAATTCCTTGCAATTCAAATCTTAAGAGAAACACACAGCCAACCCAACATTAATTCCTGCTACAGTAGTGAGAACTCAGGCAATGAACATCCAAGACAGAACCACGTAAGAAAAGACGGGAACAGGTGCGCTCTGCTGAGCTCTGATTATCACAGAGCAAATCCTCTAATCTGCCGGTGCTGTGGACATACGTTACCAAGCTGTCTTCTTAACTGCAAGGACTGGCGTACCGGAAGCGATGGCTGGTTGCTTCAACGTCCCATCGTGGTGATGATAATGTCGCGAGTATAGCCCGATACAAATTATCCTGGTCTGGTTGTTCCAGACGAAAGACTTCCTATCAATACAAATGCGCCTCTGAGGGAGACGAAGAAGGCTCGCTGCACAATCACTGACGGTACAGTGATTGATTTTAACAAGCGAAGTCACACAGTAACTCCGATACAGTCAACTTTAGCCAAAACTGCCCAAGACAGACAACATAGGCCGCTTGTACGCAGAACGCTCAATTACCAACTGTACTCGGAAAGTTACGTTGAAGTCAAAACTTCAGCAAACTTCGTTAACCAGTTACAATCAAATAAAAGTATGTTAGACAGCCAGCGGAAGGCAGGCTGTCCAGAGCAGCGAGAGCGCAGTCTTGTAACCTACTCCGACCGAAAGGCGAGAGCCGACCCTCTCAAGAGCACCCGTACAAACCGTACACAGAACATTCCCGCCCCCACGACAGTGGCCGTGGTTAAACGTTCCAATCAGCAACTCGAAAACCGGCAGAAAATTCCACTCTATTGCTGAAGCACTACCATTCCACCAATGGAGATTCTTGGCGCCAATTTCTGCGCCGATTTTGCTACGTCACAAAGTTACGATTTTGCAGAAAACGCGGGAATTAGCCTGCCAAGACTGCCTGGGAACACAAGTCATTCCCACGCCTCGCTGGTAGCCCGCCAGAAACGGTTTTCACTAAGTTTCTGCGAAGTAACGGAATCTCTAGCCCAGCCGCCCCCTCCGGCCCATCTGAGCGAGTCGCCCCCGCTCTTATGACAATGTGGGTTTCTGGAAAGCATCCACTCGACTCCCTCACACCCGTCGGCTTAACCCTTTCAAGCTCAGCAGAACTCTCCTGTCACTGGACCACCCAGGTGACGAGAGACGCTGCGTGGGAAGTCCTCGTGTGAAGGAATAGCAACTTTTCACCGCATGCAATTAGAGAGGAAAATCGAATTACTCAGAGTAAGATAGGAATATGAGAGGGGGTCATGCCACCTCTCAGTATCACTCCTTCACGATAAGACCTGCAAACTTACCCTTTGCTGTTCAGTTTCAATGCCTCTTAGATCTCAGTTCCACACACAGAGAAGACCTAAATTGTGTATGGCGGTATACAATGTTGTCAGTCACTTGATATACACAATTTTTGGGGCTTTCGTGGCCTGTTGTTAACCTACTACTTGTTGTCTTTCGTCTTCGAATCGTTTTCTGATGTTTCGCCAGCACGGGAGGCTCGCATTGTGATTACCCTCCAGTCCGCCATCAGCAATGTAGGATGGAATCTTTGACAACGCTAGCGATCGTAGTGGCGAAACGCCAGGAAAATCTTTAAACAAACGTTGGCCGAAGATTCTGAGACGAGAGCCAACAGAAAATACGTGAGTCACGTAGTAATTTGTAGTATTTTCCTGAATGTAAATTAATATATTTCATATACACCTGCAACATGCGAAACAGTTTATATAATTGTCACCTGTAGTAGGCAATTGCAGACATCAATCAAAGAGGGGAAAAGGGGCAACTGAGCTTACGTAATTGCCTTTGAGTTCATTTTTATAGTCTGTTTAGAGGTTGCTCTTACCGCACATAATTTAGTTGTAGGGGGATTAGTATTAAATACTGTGCAGCTGATAAAGCATACATTTAAAAAATACCTGTCACGTAAAAAAAATGGTATATCACACTTCCCATTGTTCAGAGTATTTACGTTTCTAATTATTAATGGCAGACATTTTCACAGTCAGTCGCAAACCTTTGATTGAGAGATTCCAAAAAAGCCACCTTTTTTTTAGTCCGGTTCCATTTATAGTATGAGAAACGATCAACTTCAGAACTTACTTAGCCATACTGCTTAAGAGTCTCGTGGTGAGAACCTGTGATAGCAACACTGCAACAATCAAATCAAGCCATCTGACAACAACAGAACATCAATAATGTGTGTTACTGTACCTGCACTTACTTTCTGGAAACGAGTTAATTGCACTAACGTATTACGTATTCACATCCACTCAGAAATCCATAATGCAAAGGACAGTTGCCAAATATGTCCAACTGTTCTATACGAATCCAAACAGTAAACTGTTGAACATCAAGTACTCTCTCTTAAATAAAAATGTCGATTGCTGTCATAAAAATATGCACTTGTGTGTCTTTTGTTAAGGTTCAGGGACTCGTCGACAGCCAGGTCATGAGAGACTGCTGAGTGTAAACAGCGCTATAAGCGGTGGTGTCCCGAACTGACGTAACTGCACCTAAAAGCTTGTAATCGCTGCCCTTGGTTCGAGTGTGTGACGTCAGAGCCTGGACTTTGGCCTGAGTGCTGTGTCATCCTGACTATTTGCGCGAACTGTGTGATTAACCTTAGAGAGCTGTGGTCCAGAAAAGAAAAAAAAGCATTGTACTCCACGACGCTGAACGCGTTACGCCAGGGAAGTACTCTTTCTAGGCGTGGTTTCGTTACAGCGCTAAGCACTCTGTTTCAAAATACTGATGAAGGCTTGTATCTAATTTCACGCAACCCTACGGTAGGAAGCAATCCAGTTCGTGCAATAGAGAGCCATCCTCCTAAAAAATAACGTTATTCTACGTCATACAAATTATACTTGCAATTCGGCGGAAGACCTAGAATCTTGCAGATTCCAGTGGGTGCAAATGCGTCCAGTAGGACTCGCATCAGAGTAAGACCTAAAACAAATTAAAAGAAACAAAAGGTTAAAAGGGAAACTAGCAGTTGATGAGGTGATTAGCAGCTCTCTGTTGCCTTGTATGAGTTACGATGCCAACAGCGAGCCTACGCGTATAAGCAGTTAACTCGTCGTGTTCTGTCACTCATATCATAGCTTCGTGTTTTTGCTTATAGATGTCTTCTCGTCTCTTCCAGGCACTCGAAACAAATTTCATAATCTGGTGATATATTTTAACACGAGATATCGGTGTTTTAAGGGTAAATCACTACTTCAATGGAAAGCATTGCCCCACCCATCATTTGATGGGTGAAATACATTTTAAGTTTTCATTCTTAAGCTATGTTCATTAGTGAACAGCGTCTATTATGGCAGGCAATGGGCTGTAGAAAAGTCCTGGTTAGGGATTGATCTGCTTACGAGTCTCCAATGCGCATTACCAGCTGTTATTGTTTGCACGTCAACAATGAACAATGAACTGTTTCAGCATAGTGACTTGATTATGTGTTTCAGAAAGGTGATTCGGGATAGGCGCTTGTCTCCCTATCGGAGACATTCACATCCCAGTACCTTTGCTGCACTTTACTGATGCCTTCAAGCGTCATGGACTTGCCGTCCCAAACATGTTGACGGTGAAAAGCATGATGTGAGACCATGGGGTTTTGAGGACGCCATGACAAAGAGTTTTAGTAATGTCCCAGTACGAATTCTTATAGTCGTTTCGAGGGTAATGCAGGAATAAAAGCTGCATCTGCAAGATGCAAGTAGGTTTCTGAAGTGTCCACCGTCTGGTTCGGTGCGGGAAAACTAACATCCAAGTAGACAATGAACAACAGGCCACGTCCTGGAGCATCAGTTTAGAAGAAAACAAAATTACTTTATCAATCGAAGTACCTGTCTTAATATAGACTTCCGACAAATTTTAACTGTTCACCTAGAGTGGCTAAGTCAAAAATATGATAGAGTCAATGTCTTAAGGACCACATATGAATACAATAACAATAACGAGCAGAAGCACACAGCTCTGTGAGACCCGAGCGTCGAGAGGCCAAGTCTCTGCAGATCTTGAACGAAGCCTGCTGTCGAATCCACGTAGCTTTTGAAGCCAACGGTCAACCACGAGGTTGGCTGGCTGGGTACAAATGCCGGCTACGACCCGGTGACGGCTTAAGTACCGGTGGGTGGGGATGAATTGCTCTCGAGCTACACTATGTGATCAAAAGTACCGGGACTCCTGGCTGAAAATGACTTACAAGTTCGTGGCGCCATCCATCGGTAATGCTGGAATTCAGCATGGTTGGCCCGTCCTTAGCCTTGACGACAGCTTCCACTCTCGCAGGCGTACGTTAGGTGCTGGAAGGTTTCTTGGGCAATGGCAGCCCATTCTTCACGGAATGCTGCACTGAGGAGAGGCATCGATGTCGGTCGGTGAGGCCTGGCACGAAGTTGCGGTTCCAAAACATGCCAAAGGTGTTCTATAGGATTGAGCTCAGGACTCTGGGCACTCCAGTCCATTGCAGGGATGTTATTGTCGTGTAACCATTCCGCTACAGGCCGTGCTGGAAGATGCAGTCGCCATCCCCGAATTGCTCTTCAACAGTGGGAAGCAAGAAGGTGCTTAAAACATCAATGTATGCCTGTGCTGTGATAGTGCCACGCAAAACAACAAGGGGCGCAAGCCCCTCCATGATAAATACGACCACACCATAACACCACCGCCTCCGAATTTTACTGTTAGCACTACACGCTGGCAGATGACGTTCACCGAGCATTCGCCGTACCCACACCCTGGTATTGGATCGCCACATTGTGTACCGTGATTCGTCACTCCATACGTTTTCCCATTGTTCAGTCGTCCAATGTTTACGCTCCTTACGCCAAGCGAGGCGTCATTTGGCATTTACCGGCGTGACGTGTGGCTTATGAGCAGCCGCTCGATCATGAAATCCAAGTTTTCTCACCATCCGCCTAACTGTCATAGAACTTGCAGTGGATCCTGTTGCAGTTTGGAATTCCTATGTGATGGTCTTGATAGATGTCTGTCTATTACACATAACGACCCTCTTCAACTGTCGGCGATCTCTGTCAGTCAACAGACGAGATCGGCCTGTACGCTTTTGTACTGAACGTGTGTGTCCCTTCACGTTTCCCCTTCACTATCACATCGGAAACAATGGACCTAGGGATGTTTAGGAGTGTGGAAATCTCGAGTACAGACGTATGACACAAATGACTCCCAATCACCTGACCACTTTCGAAGTCCGTGAGTTCTGCGGAGCGCCCCATTCTGCTCTCTCACGTTGTTTAATGACTACTGAAGTATCTGATATGGAGTACTTGGCAGCAGGTGGCAGCATAATGCATTTAATACGAAAATCGTATGTTTTTGGGGGCGTCCGGATACTTTTGATCACATAGTATATTTGCAGTCACGTGACGTAGCGGAAGCAAATAGATCCGCACTAGCTCCTAGGGAGTAATGCCGCTGCCCTCTGTCGGTGAGGCGAGTGTGTCCGGAGCTATTCTCCATAACATGACTAGTTATTCTTATTGCCATACTGAGAGATTTTGTTTGGCTTGCGTTGTGTTGCCCATGAGCTCCTGGGTATAGGCAACCTGTGACTCAGTAGTGTCATGTTGTAGTCCATGTGCCCAGACATGGCAGTTTCCTTCATAATGTTCATCGACGGAAAAAAATCCACAGCACCAAGAAGTAGTCGTGCAAGATAAACGGACGTTGTTAGACGCATTTCTACATTTGAAAGATGACGTCTATTCCAGTTCCACGCAGGTAGCTTAAGATGATGGAAACCAGGTCTAATTTAAATACGTACTGTAACGGTCGTGAGCGTTAGTTACCTTCGAGCTTGGACGTAGCATGCAAGACGACGAAGTCGCCATTACCAACAGCTCACTGAGCTTGAACGAGGGTTGTAATGAGGCTACGAGAAGCTGGATGTTTCTTCGGTGATACTGCAGAAAGACTTGGCAGAAATTTAGCCACTGGACATGATTGCTAGCTGCAGTCGTCAGGGGAGGGTATGATCGCAAGAAGATTGGGCTGCGGACAGTCACTTGGCATTACAAAGGGGAAAGGCCGTCTTTTTGGCGTGGACTGGAAGTCTGTTGTGTTTTCTGATGGCAGCCGGTTCTGCCTCAGTACCAGTGATGGCCGTGTGTTGGTTAGGAGGCCAGGCAAGCGCCTGCAACCAACATGTCTGCAGTCTAGACACACTGTACCTACACCTGGAGTTAATAGTCTGCAGTGCGGTTTCGTGTGACAGTAGGAGCACTCTTGAGGTTATCACATGCGCCCTGACTGCAAATCTGGACGTCATTCTGGTGATTCAACCTGTTGTGCTGCCATTCATGAACAACATTCCAGGGACTGTTTCCCAACAGGATAACGTTTGACCATATTCCGCTGTTGTAATGCAACATGCTCTACAGAGCGTCGACGACTTGCCTTGACCTGCTCGATTGCGAGACCTGTCTCTAATCGAGCACGTATGCGATGGCGTGGGACGACATCTCCACTGTTATCCACACCCGGCATTAACCACGCCTGTGTTGTCTAAGTGCAACAGGCATTGGACTCCATCCCACAAACTGACATCCGACACCTGTACGACACAATGCTTGAACGTTTGCACGCTTGCATTCAATATTCTGGCGGTTACACCGGTTATTAATGTGCCAGCATTTCACATTTGCTTACATTAACCTGTGATCTAGCAAGGTTAATCAAATATGTTGCCTAGACAAATGTATTCTCAAAAATTTCATTACTCTTCATTGATTATTTCTTGGTGTTGCGATTTTTTCTCGTCACTGTATTAAGGTCGTTGCCTTCTACACGCCCGTGTTATTCACTGATGAGTACCACATTACATGTACCATTTACGCCGAGTGGTAAAAATTCATGGAATATGTTGTCTCATTTTAAGATGTGCCTTGTATGACCCAAGATTGTTGCAGCTAGGTGCAGCATATGTTGCAAGTGTACACCGTCTGTCCAAAGAGTCCCGAGAATGTTTTTATTCCATGGCGTGCATACAACGTCATCGCAGTAACTACTGTGGCGTTTTTGAACTCACGGGTGTAAACAACAGTTGTGCATTCGACCAGCTGTGAACGAGGCAGTGTTAAATAGTGTGTCTGCGGTAGTAGGGTACCGATCAACACTGTTGTGTCCCAAATCGTAATGGAGCAACATGCCTAACAGTAAGTCAAGTGTTCCAGATATTCTCCAGAACGTTTTGGAGAAGAGGAAAACGTGTGAAAAGATGGTGCCACACACCTTTACTCCCGAAGGCAAACGATGACTCGTGGATACTTGCTGCGACTTGATTACAATCCAAAATGCGGGCAGTTTTTTTCTGGAAAGAATCATCACGGATGACACCACGAACCTACCACAAAACGACAAAGTGCTGAAATTCACATGAATGACGTGTGACTTGAACAATATCCCAAAGATTGACAGCGTACACCGCCGACTGTCACAGACTGAAACAGCGGATAGCCGTGCCAAGTTGAAGCAAATCATTCTTAAATGTAATGCCGCTTAGCATGGGAGCTGTACCACCCTGAATCACTTCTAGTATAACTACTACGACGTTTATACTATGTGATAGATCTTATTTTGGCTTATCCATAAAGTATATTTCATCTAAAAAGTATCGGAACACTGTACGGGGCAAAGATCCAATATAAACATGCCCGTGCCCAAAAGAGATATGTACGAAAAGAAAGATGAACATGTATCTGTATTCTAATGTTTCATTAAGCCGATATCAAATTTTTCACTCTCCAACCATCTGTTTCTTCCCGTCCGTGATAATGGGTGGAAGTGTTGTGTGTATGGCTAACAACAATATACAGGGTGTGTCACTGACTATTGCCACCAAGGAAAACTCCAAATGTATGACAGGAGCTGAAAAGTTTGTGGGACAATAGTAGCATGGGACAATAGGGGTCATAATATGACGGTCGTGTTTTGTTGTAGTTTGGTGCTTATTTTTTGATAGCGGTTATCGAGACGAATCTAATGATGTGTAACAGTAAGGTCTTTGAAGGTCAACAAAGGTCACTAAGGTGGCATGAACGCCCATTTCCTGAAGGTTTTCGAAGTGATGACCATTGGTATCAATGCAGTTCTACAATCTTCTTATCTTATCACATCGGCACTTATCGAAGCACATGCTCTGACAATTCTCTCTCTCTCTCACATATCTTCAGGTGTAGTTGGAACTTCTTTATAAACAATGTCTTTTATGAATCCCCACAAGAAAAAATCCAGAGGCGTCAAGTCTGGCGAACGAGCGAGCCACGACACATCTCCTCCGCGTCCGATCCAACGATTTGGGAATTGTCTCTGCAACTCATTTCTAGTCATCAGCGAAAAATGTGAAGGACATCCATCGTGTTAATACCACATTCTGCTCCTTGTTCCTAAAGGTATTTCTTCCTATATCAGGCCTAACGTTTCTTGCAGGAATGTGGTGTACTTCCGACTATTAAGATTTCCTTCTATGAAA
This sequence comes from Schistocerca cancellata, assembly GCF_023864275.1. NCBI lineage: Eukaryota > Metazoa > Arthropoda > Insecta > Orthoptera > Acrididae > Schistocerca > Schistocerca cancellata. The sequence goes on from NC_064631.1 coordinate 397,899,742, forward strand.
TAGAAGCCTGTAATTCGGTCCTCCAGAATCTCACACCGTACATTCACCGACCACGGTTTTTGCTGTGCAACTTGCCACAGCCAACATGGATTTTCAGTTGCCCAATAATGCATGTTATGCAAATTAACATTTCCATGGTTCGTGAACGTAGCCTCGTCAGTAAATAAAATAAAATTAATAAATGTGCCATCTTTCTGAATCTGAAGTTGAGCCCATCGGCAGAATTCAATGGGACTCATACAATCCGTACCAGTTAATTCTTGGTGGAGACTGATATGATACGGATGATATTTATGGCGATGCAGACCACGAACAACATTACTCTGGTTCATGCCAGATTCCCTTGCGATTTCACGCGAATTAACACAAGGATCTCGAACCACAGTGGCAAGAGTACCAATTTCCGTTTCCTCGTTAGTAACTTTCCTTTGCCGGATATGTTTCCGATACGTTAAAGATCCAATTCTTCTCAATTTATCATACACATATTTAAATGTACGACATGTAGGGTGAGTACGTTGAGGATATCTTTCAGCATATAAGTCTCTAGATCTCACTTGGTAAATGAGAAGCATATCAACTTGTCCTTCGAAGGAATACATCATTCATATTCGCTTGATTCGACGACACTCGTCTTACCGTTCCTATTAGTGTCGTATTGCAAAACCGTCGAATGGTGTTTACATGTCAATGGCACGCTAGATGGATACGCCGTATTCGGCGAATATTTGCTATTTGCACGATATACGAGAGAGAATTGTCAGAGCATGTGCTTCGATAAGTGCCGCTATATAAGGAATACCAACCAATCAATGATTACAAGATTTGCAGCACTGCACTGATACCAATGGTCATCACTTCGAACACCTTCTGTAAATGGACGTTCATGCCACCTTTTTGACCTTCGTTGAACTTCCAAGACCTTACTGTTACACATAGTTGGATTCATCTCGATATCCGCTATAAGAAAATAAGTACCAAACTATAGCATCCCGTTAAAAAAACGAAGTTGACCTTCATATCTCTGACGCGACCCCATCTAGCAACAAAAAACCAACGTCATATTATGGCCCCCGTTGTCCCACGCGACGTTTGTCCCACAAACTTTTCTGCTACTATCATACTTTCGGAGTTATTGTAGGTGACAATAGTTAGTGACTCACCTGTATATTTATGTAAAATTTTTTACAAATTATCTTCTGGAATGGGAGGCAGGTTCTTTAATTTCTAAATTGCTTTAACCTGAACATGATACGTGGATACAACGTAGCCAGCAAACTTCGGAACACGCGGTGACATTTTTTACGATTGTATTATACTGAATTTTCACAGAACAGGACGCTGCATCTTCTCCTTCCAGAAAAAAGAGATAAATACCACTCTGTTCAAAGGAGTGTTACTATATCAATCAATTTATACTGTTACAATGGCAATTGTAGCGAGAGACTGTGGAGATGCGAACTTAAACGCGTGAATTGCTGCTGGTAAAAGTATCCGCCAGCCACATACCTCGAAACAATCCATATTATTCGCACCGTCTTACAGCACCAATACTTAGATACCAGTATAACTGGCGACAGTGACAGCACGGAGCCAGTTATAGATATTTTGAAGTAATTAAAATGTGTAAAGCATGCAAAAATTCTCAATTGTATTATCTGTCTTTTGTTTATCAGAAATAAAATGTGAAACTTATCGAGAAGGTAGGAAAATCCTAACTTACAGTTTGCATGGCTGCGCTTGGTAGCGCCTCGCTCGTATAGAATAGTAGTCGCACCTCTCGCCTACCATCCCAAGAAGTGGAGCATTTTAAATTGTATTAAAATAGTGTATTTATGAAAAATAATTTTTTGGCTGATAACTTTGACTGAGTGTAAGTGTGACAACAATGAGTTGCAATATTTGTTCGCAACAATTGACATGACAGAAAAATTTCTCATACTAATTAAGAAAGGGATAACCATCTTAAAGGTCTGTATAATGTGAATCACAAAGTGATGGATACAGCAGGTAAAACCATGGTTGACAGTCCATTAATTAATGTACAAGCGCAAAAGTCGCCGCATCTAACGCGACGAGAAATGATAGTGGTTGGTTGGTTGGTTGGTTTGGGGAAGGAGACCAGACAGCGTGGTCATCGGTCTCATCGGATTAGGGAAGGATGGGGAAGGAAGTCGGCCGTGCCCTTTCAGAGGAACCATCCCGGCATTTGACTGGAGTGATTTAGGAAAATCACGGAAAACCTAAATCAGGATGGCCGGACGCGGGATTGAACCGTCGTCCTTCCGAATGCGAGTCCAGTGTCTAACCACTGCGCCACCTCGCTCGGTCAAATGATAGTGAGTCAGACGACAACCGAGAGTATTATTTAAGCTCAACCATAATTGAGGATAGAAATGTTGCGATTAATGACTAGATTTTACTCTCAGTAGACGAAATAAATTCGCGAATATCACCGGGAAGCATTTTTTTTCACATGAGGCTAATGAAAGGCGATGCAGCGCATATTCTAGTAGATCTAAAATTTCACATCGGGCGAAACGGACGCGGATGTAATCAGATGCGACTCAGCAATTGTTCAAAATGATACCCCAAGATTGACACAACTTATGCAAGAGATATGAAAACTCTTAATGATTTTAGGAATGAACGATCACGAAAATTTAACGAACAGACACAATACTTATATGAGCTAAAACAAAAATGTAATAGTTTAACACAAAAGTCGAAGATTCTTTAAAACAACAAACATAAATATTTAATGATTTTATGAATCATGTGGCACAAATATCTGAAGAACTTTCAAATGAACAAATGAAAAAATTTGATGACTTAATTAAAAAGTTGTGCCCTGGTCTGTCAAATGATTTATCATGTAAGTTGTCGGAAATGGGAAAAGAATTAAAAGTGGAGTTATTCACAGACCTGTTTCTGGAAGAAGATGAGCTAGGTAAAAAGATATCGCGTGTTGACAGGCGCAGGAGAAAATGACAGGTAAGCTGAAAAACGTGAGAGCCACGCACAGATCACAATGCAGGAGACTCAGTCAGAAAATGCATGTCTTGCATCTCCTTTACGAGTTGCAAACTACTTGTAAGGAGTTCCTTGAGGAAATACAGGAACTATCTTTACAACCGAATACGTTTAAATTGAGCAGTAAGTCGCAAAATAAAACCCAAGAAAGAATTGGTAAGGACGTAAAGAACTTAATGGAGACAGCCGAATCTGACACTAGTATCAGGATTACTAGGTAAGGGTACGACACTACCATAGAAGTTAGTGCAAGAGCGTAAGGCCTGTATGGAAGCGGTCGAAGAGGTAGTCCAGTAGAAGGAAAATGAATTAACTGCCAGGATTGAATCAGGTTTAAAGGCTGCGGAAGCAATATTGCGGAATATAACTAGTGACACTGATATCAGAATGGAGCCACTAATCGCTAGCAATCAGGTGCAGTCAGGCAGAACAGAGAGCAGCAATACCTATCCGCCGTTTAGCACTGGTCCTTCAGGTGAATGAGAAGGAGAGTATAAAATGTAATAGACACTGCCAATGTCAATACCAGTTGCTCTAGGATACACGGAGTATACCTGTATGCAGCCGAACAACGTAACAACAGTAGCAGATGTTGCCTCTTGTCTGTCTACTCTTTTAGGCAATGAAGGGTTACTCCAGCATAGCCAGTTTCCGACTTTTATTGCAGAGGATAAACGAACGAACACCGTAGTATTCATCAGAGCCCTCCGTAACGTGTTCTCACGCCACTGGACCGAGGCGCAGATCAGATTCGTTGTGGGGTACACCCAAGGCGATGCTTCATTACGGGCAACCGACATGGCCGAGTGGTGTCATACTTATGTACTGTTTCAGCCTGCCTTCTTGGACAAATTCTGGTCCAATGCAGTTCAAGAGAGGCTACGGTGAGAGGTATTTAACTCAGCACATTCAGTAGTAAACATGGGGAACTACGGAAGTATTTTGAAAAATACCTGAACAAAAGAAGATATTGGACAAACACAGTCTCTCATTTGGATGTACTAAAAACTTTAAAAAGTCGTTACCAGCACATATCACGGAAACATTGGGCGTAGTGTCTTCCTTTAGAAAATTTATTCCTGACCAGTTGCAGGACAGCGATGCGTTGCTAAGATTGTTAAGGGAGAATAACCCATTGATATGGTCCAATCAGTGTCGAACCGACTTCGAAAACATAAAAGGAGCTCTACTGAATGCAAATGCTATGCAGTTCGACAGCTCAGCATACCCCCGGTGTCAGTCTGGCACGTGTTGCGTCCACGTTTACACATGAAACCATATAAAATTCAACTACTGCAAGCTCTTCGTGAAGGTGACAAACAACAACATGTGGAGTTCTGTAATTTCGTTCTTGGCAAGATGGAGGATGACAGTTTTTTTCCTCTCTTAGTGTTTAGTGACGAGGCAACATTCCATTTAAATGGAAAGGTGAACCGTCATAATGTGGGGTGCGGAACAACCGCATGAAGTTGTACATGAGAGGGACTCTCCAAAATTTAATGTGTTTTGTGCAGTTTCACGGGAAAAGTAAATGGTCCATTTTTCTTTGCTGAGAGCACTGTTACAGGAAGCCCATATCTCGATGTGCTTGAAAACTTTCTTTTTCCTCAGTTGGAGACTGATTCGAACGACTTCATTTACAAACAGGATGGAGCACTGCCACTCTGCCATCTGGAAGTGCGGGAATTTTTAAATCAAACTGAACGACGGATCGGTCGCACTGGACCAAATGATTTAGCCTTACATTACTGGTCTGACTGTATGTGATTTTTTTCTTGTGGAGACTTATGAAAGACTCTGTTTATGTGCCTCCATTACCAACAACAATGAATGAACTGAGACATCGCATAACAGCAGCTGTGGAAGCTGTAACTCAAGACATGCTCGCTGCAGTGTGGGAACAATTTGAATACCGCACTGACATATGCCGTGCATCCCAAGGGGTGCATACTGAACACCAACGATAAGGTATGAAAAAAAAATGATACGCCCGCTAAACTTGATGGACAGAACAGGTGATTAGGATCGTGGAAAGGGCCAAATAAGGTTGGGTCAGTTTCACCTTAAAATTCTAATTTATTATAATTTAACAACACATTTACAACCAAAGCGGCACATAGCCGAACTTCTACAACTACGAGTTTCAGACTCCAAATCTTTCACGGCTGAAGGCCTCCAAACAAGAAATCTTAACATCAACAAGGTAAATTTCAAGTGACTGAAAACACGCAATTACAATTACAAATAAAATAATTAGAACAGATATATAACACAGCTAGGCTGAAAGCCTTAAGGTTAGGTTGGATAGACAAACAAACAAGATGCAATACAAACGGCTGAAGGCCCACAATAAAATTTTCAAAATTTTAAAATAAATTACCATAACCTTTCAAAGGCAGAATGCCGCAATCTTTAAGCTTGAAAGGTAATTTTAAGGATAAGGTTCCAAGCCGCAATATTCAAACTTATTTACATAAAACAAAGTAAAACCAAGAATTTTTTTATCGTTGGCTGTGATAAATTATAAACACCGGTGAGAAAGACAGTAAACAGAACAGCACTCGGAAGCCTCCAGGAGAGCCGGTCTGCCCTCGTTCACTTAGGTGAGACAGGTGGTGATCCCAACTACACTTGATCCATTGGAACAAAACCAAGGGACAGCTACGGACCGACCGACAAACGACTTGCTTGCCACCAATCGTTACATGAGAATTCAAACACAAAATGTTACGGGCATGATTATCCACAATCAAATATGTATGTGCATTAAGCTGTCAGAACTACACACCTTGTTGGACAGCGACAACAGGTGAGAAAAGGACACTGCCGGAAATTACGTTAGTGGCCAGGGCAGGTAACCGGAACACTAACGGCCACAAGGCAGAAAATTCCACTGGTGCACTTGAATTGTAGTCAACCTGTAAGAGGTCCATGATTAAGGAATTTGTTGCTAGCGCACTCGAGCAGATGTAATTTCGATGGATTGCTCACGCGCTGCCTGCGATATGTAAGGTATAAGAGAATCTGAGACCAAAGAGCAGTGTTGACTGCAGCAGGAACTGTGTAGCTGTTGTAGTACTTGTTGCAAGCGAGCAGTCGTGTGTGTGTAGTTGGCTGGGCCGGTCGTGGGAGCGATGGCGGTGCCTGAGCGTTGTAGTATAAGGTAAAAGCTGCCTGGCGCATATGTAGTATTGTTATAACAAGTCCCATGTAAATGCTTTTAAAAAGAAATCTCTTAATAATAATCTTTCTTATAAAAATTAACTTTCGACAATAATTCAACTCAATTTAAAGATTTTACTAATTTCTCCAATCCTTGGTCATCCTGATTATTGTAAAGAAAAATCATTCCTTTCTTTTTATATATGACAAATCTATCGGCCAGCATTGCACTGGGCTGTGCCACAAAAATTTCATATAGGAGCAGATATATATGCGTTATCCGGCGACTTCATTGAGGTAAGATTTTTCAATTTATTCAGAATGATCCTTCAGGGCCAGGACGCAGCACTGCTGACGTCTAAAATTTACCAGTTTAAATTCACAGTCAATTATTGAAAGGTTATAAGTGAGGCACAATTTTTTATTGAGAGATAAGTCACATTTTATTATTGGTAGTTTATGGAATTTATTTATTGGGCGGTTGTGCTAAATGTCAATATTATAATTATATTTTTTACTGTTGGGAGGTTACGGAATTTTTCTGTTGGGAGGTTACAAACCAATATAGTTAATTCCACCGCATGGCGGCTAAATTTCGGCAATACAAACACTCGGTGTTGCTCACACGCAAACCTTCCCAACAGCGAACCACCGAAACGAACCACACCACATGAATGGACGTGGCTTGGATAGTTGAAACCACTATTAAACTTTGACGTCCTGGGTCGGTGAACCACGAAGCTCGTAGCGATCGGACAGCTCCACACACGCTCTGACACTGCGCATGGACCGCCAGAAGACCCAGCCGACTGCACCGCGCGGAGATCACTTCCCTGGTCCGCAGCAACTGACCGACTGACTGCCAGTACGCCGACAACATTTAAAACAAGTTGTCAGTGGAAATGACACCAACTACACACACTGTTTGACAAACACTTCCACAAAGACCTGAACGATACCCAACAGTAACTAAGCACGCACGAAGACAAATCGGGAGTCGATGCGCGCACACACACACACACACACACACACACACACACACACACACACACACACACACACACACAGCCGACTCATGAACGATCGGCGAGCAAAAACGCGTCGTCCGGTAGGACGACCGACCGACGATCCACCAAGACTGTGGTCTGGTTCAAGTGATGCGTGGTGGCAATGGTCGGGCGAGCCATGTCGATGCAGACCTCACAGCTCCAACTTGACTGCACTAGTGCCGCATTGCAACTCCCCGACTGGCAGGTCCGGACTGACTTCCAGACGCGTTTCAACTGACTCGCAGCCCGAACTCACGACCCGAACTTCACTGCGACAGACAACGACCGGGAAGTAATAGCAGTCGAGCAAAGATTCTGCGAGAGGGGATATACCGATACGCCCTGCTAGCGCCGGTCACAGTCAGGCAAAGCAGCAACTCAGTGACAGTAGTAATTTAAATTAACAAAGTGAGGTGGAAGTACGTTAAAAACAGGGTGTAAAATACATGATGGCGGGAACACGAGCCATGCACGGTTAAAAAAAAAACTTCTTGAGTTTCCCTTTCGAAACAAAATTAATTGTGTATGTTTATTAGTTTCAGAAATATAGACGTGCCAAATCGGATGATTCTTTTTGATACACCCCGTATATTGCATCACCCAAACGCGTAGCAAAAGTTTCTTTTAAGCAAATGCATCTTCGCGTTGTCTGGGGACATGCCTATTCCAAATCACTGAGACAGTTTTGGAAACGTAACTCTTACTGAATGTGAACGATCATACTTAGTAATGGAGCTCGAAGCTCTCTCAGAAATGTGGGCTTTTAAGAAATTCGAATATTATTTGTGAGGAAAACACACCAAAGCCTACATTGACCACTAAGCCTCTTCTTTTCTCTTGACGTGCAAGTTGCTGCTCAGAAGAATAACCAGATGGTTTTTTTTATTTGCAGGAATTCAGCTTAGAGGTAGTGTGCATCAAAGGTAAACAAAACATAATTTCTGACGCCTTACCGAGGCTACCCCAAAGATTAAATGAATTTTTAGAACTCACAGGCAAAAACTGTGAAATCCGTGTCCTACTTATACAGGACAAAACGCACCAAACCCGTTATGTAAAACTTTGCAATAGCCTGAAGCAATTGCAAGAAGATCTACGCTGGAACAAGGTAAGACTCAAAATGTGTGAAGGAGATGATGATAACTTTAAAACTTTGTACGCTGTTTATAAAGATGTAATGCTTCACCAACACACACCTAACCAAGAACGGTGGTGTATACGTTTACCTGAAAAATTTGTAGATGATTTCGTTTCTTACACTCACAACGTGTGGGGACATTATGACGTTTCTAAATGCACCAGTAAGATAAACACGTAGTGCTACTTCCCCAACATGCGGCGCCGAATTCTCCAAGTAATTCGAAAAATGTATTACCTGTCAGAAGATCAACCACTCCAACAAACCAAAAGTAATTGAACTGCATCCAGTAGTTTCCACAAAACTTCATAATTAATATCATTGAATGCTGCCGGTCGTTATCTAAAACGTAAAGGGTCGTTACGACTATATCCCGAGAATAGTGAACTTGCAGATACTGATAACTGATAAGGCATCGTGCTTCACAGGTAAAAGATGGAAGGAATTCACGACCACAAATAAAATAAAACACATTCTGTTATCACGATTCCACCCCAAAGCAAGCCTCATAGAGGGGGCATTTAAGGAACTTAATCGATTTATACGCTGATAGGTGCCACAGAAAGATACAAAATTGATCGAGTTCGTCTCGCCATTTCAGCAAATCATTAATAAGTTGCTGCATACTTCGACAGGTCTTACACCAACTGAATTAATGTTTAAGAAACAAGAAATGGACGAGTGGTAAAAACCATTGCCTAAATTACCGAAGCGAGATATATTATTTGAAGAAAAAATACGCTAAGCCTTGATTAATATGGAAGAAAAGGCCGAGCAGAGAAAAAAAGTCTTACGACGAAAGTTTAGGGTGCACTGTACAATACCATATAGCACAAGAAGTATTGCTGCGAATCATCCAAAGTCTATCAAATATGGAAAACATAACTGCAAATGGAAACTCTTATAGAATGGCACATTTGTAATTACAAAAGTACCTCATCCAAAATCATACAGAGTAGTTACCGTATAAATGGAAAGGAATTTGTATTCTGAAAAGGTTTGACTGAAGTTTGAACCAACTTATGAAGTTGTTGTGGTTAAGTACAGTGAAATTATTTCTCTATAAATTATGAGAGATGTTCACTTAGTTTTAGGATAAGTTTCTCTCTTGTTATTTATATGTGTGTAAATAGGAATAATAAGAGCCATTAATTATTTGAGATTTTGTTCACTGACAAAAGCATGTTGTGAAATAAGTAATAAGCTGGATATAATCACCATTTGCGAATTCACTACTAAAATATGTTCACCTTCCAACAGCAAACTAATAAATGTGATGGTAAGAAATAAATGTTATAGCATAATGACGAGAGGCAAGCGCGGCAGAAATTTGCACAGCAGAGCAGCGACCTCGACGCATGCGCAAAGGCTAAACGAATCCAACACGCTGCTTAACACGCTAGACGCACAGCTAAAATTATTATCTGTAAGTCAAGTAGAATATAACCGATTATGAACATAAATTGATTACTAAAATAAATATCGAGGTTTACGCTACAAGAATAAAACTAATATAAGAAAACAGAACTAAGATGGGCAAATATTTACATGGAAGGAAAAAAATGAACTTCGGGAAGATATCTACACAAATACAATATATACACAAAAATTAACATTATGGCTATAAACTAAGCGCCGTAATATAGAAAATCTGCACATTCCATGAAAGAATGAGTAATTCTAGGGATATGCTCACGCTCTGTACAAGCTACAGGAAAGGTTAATGATGATGTGCCTCGTCTAGGAAGATACCTTGCACTCATTGTACACTCCTGGAAACTGAAATAAGAACACCGTGAATTCATTGTCCCAGGAAGGGGAAACTTTATTGACACATTCCTGGGGACAGATACATCACATGATCACACTGACAGAACCACAGGCACATAGACACAGGCAACAGAGCATGCACAATGTCGGCACTAGTACAGTGTATATCCACCTTTCGCAGCAATGCAGGCTGCTATTCTCCCATGGAGACGATCTTAGAGATGCTGGATGTAGTCCTGTGGAACGGCTTGCCATGCCATTTCCACCTGGCGCCTCAGTTGGACCAGCGTTCGTGCTGGCCGTGCAGACCGCGTGAGACGACGCATCATCCAGTCCCAAACATGCCCAATGGGGGACAGATCCGGAGATCTTGCTGGCCAGGGTAGTTGACTTACACCTTCTAGAGCACGTTGGGTGGCACGGGATACATGCGGACGTGCATTTTCCTGTTGAAACAGCAAGTTCCCTTGCCGGTCTAGGAATGGTAGAACGATGGGTTCGATGACGGTTTGGGTGTACCGTGCACTATTCAGTGTCCCCTCGACGATCACCAGTGGTGTACGGCCAGTGTAGGAGATCGCTCCCCACACCATGATGCCGGGTGTTGGCCCTGTGTGCCTCGGTCGTATGCCATCCTGATTGTGGCGCTCACCTGCACGGCGCCAAACACGCATACGACCATCATTGGCACCAAGGCAGAAGCGACTCTCATCGCTGAAGACGACACGTCTCCATTCGTCCCTCCATTCACGCCTGTCGCGACACCACTGGAGGCGGGCTGCACGATGCTGGGGCGTGAGCGGAAGACGGCCTAACGGTGTGCGGGACCGTAGCCCAGCTTCATGGAGACGGTTGCGAATGGTCCTCGCCGATACCCCAAGAGCAACAGTGTCCCTAATTTGCTGGGAAGTGGCGGTGCGGTCCCCTACGGCACTGCGTAGGATCCTACGGTCTTGGCGTGCATCCGTGCGTCGCTGCGGTCCGGTCCCAGGTCGACGGGCACGTGCACCTTCCGCCGACCACTGGCGACAACATCGATGTACTGTGGAGACCTCACGCCCCACGTGTTGAGCAATTCGGCGGTACGTCCACCCGGCCTCCCGCATGCTCACTAAACGCCCTCGCTCAAGTCCGTCAACTGCACATACGGTTCACGTCCACGCTGTCGCGGCATGCTACCAGTGTTAAAGACTGCGATGGAGCTCCGTATGCCACGGCAAACTGGCTGACACTGACGGCGGCGGTGCACAAATGCTGCGCAGCTAGCGCCACTCGACTGCCAACACCGCGGTTCCTGGTGTGTCCGCTGTGCCGTGCGTGTGATCATTGCTTGTACAGCCCTCTCGCAGTGTCCGGAGCAAGTATGGTGGGTCTGACACACCGGTGTCAATGTGTTCTTTTTTCCATTTCCAGGAGTGTATTTGTGAAATACATGAAGCTGACACGTGCAGGGGATAAAGAAAATATAAACTTTTCCACAAATAAAGGGGTTTGACCACAGCTAGGCCAAAAAGTAGTTTAAGTGGTACTTCCACACGAAATTTGGTTATTTATGTTATGTATGTATGTAAAATGCGCCACTACTGTGTACTGTCGTCCAATAATTATGGACAACGCCAGTGTACCGTAGGGGACAGTTGTGATAGATCTTATTTTGGTTTAGTCGTAAGTATATGTCGTCTAATAAGTATCGGAACACTGTGCGGCGTAAAGATACAATATAAACACGCCCATACCAAAAGGGGATATGTACGAAAAGGAAGACGAAAAATTCAAACATTCGCGTTAACACTTTACCTCGAGATAACCATCGTATTTTGTATGTAGCACAAGTATCGTGTGCTGTGATCCCATTTATTGACACGAAACGTTAGAAAGCTGCATATTTAGGTGCTACGATTTCATGAAGTTCACAGATTTTAAACATTCAACACAATTTTCAGAGGAGACGGCAAAGACTTAGCAGCACTGGCTTCGCGGTGAATGAGACAATGGTTGGTTTGTAAGTTAGGATTTACTTCGTGTACTTTACCCACGAGTTCCTTCACTCAGCCTGTCATGGAGGCAGCTCTGTGTGTACCATGGGTACTAGAAAACATTGTTGGGGGTCATGCACAGGCAGGCTGTGGGTTGTGATGTCACTGTGAATCCATTCCCCACACAGCTCTGCACTGAAGCTTATAGACACTTGGTGCACACATGTTTAACTCATACGCAGGTATGAATGCAATCGAGAATTTCCATGTATTTAGTATATTACTGTTATTATTGTGAAAATTCATATGAAACAATTTTTTCTACAGTCGATAAAATGCTAATGTAAAGCCTCCAAAGAACGTCAATCTCTTTCACCATCTTGGAGGGCATCGTTTTTTTCTTTTTCTGGGGGAAGAGGCTCACATAGGCTTAAACCACAGAGGCCTGTAGTACGAAAAAACTCCCTATAAATCTCATTTTAAAGTCTTTTGACTGTATTAACAGGTTTTTCTATCCTGGAAAGTTATGCTACAACTCTTTTCACTTTTTCGATTTTTGTGTTCTTCCACTCTCAGTTCGCTTACTACCTTTGCAATTTTTTCCCTTGTTGATTGCTTTCGTTCCGATGAAACAGCGTCTCTTATTACAGCAAATTCCTCCATTTCTGGATAGTTCCCATTTATAATGTCCTTTAACTGTATAAAAACTTTTAGGTTCTGATCAATGAAATTGCCGTGGAATTGCTGAAATCTCGATTCCATGAAACTGTCAGTTGGCTTCATTTTAGATCCTCTTGAGATGGTCTGAAGTCAATTATTTCCTGAAACATTTGCGTGATCTGTTAGTTTACCATAGAAATTTGCTAACTGGGGGGTGTTTGCGTTCATGAGTGACATATCTACAATCATATCTAAGAGCGCAACGTTTTCCTCAAAATCTGAAACATTTTCCTCTTCGTATTCGGTGCAATTCGCAAAAAATTCTCCCACCTCTGAAACAATCACTTCAACTTTCCTTGTTGTTGCATTCACTTTCCTGCAGATAATGTCTTGCTTCTCAGAAGATGACAAATCTACAGTCATATCTCGAGTTTCCGCCAATTCGTTAGCACTTAAAGTATAAAATTATTTATTCTTGCATGTACTACATGACAGGATGTAGCTCGCATTCACAGCAGTGTTTGTTTCCACAGTTAACATTCTGTCTAGTAATAATTTATGCATTAATTGGTTGTATATTTAAGTGTAAAATAACTTATACTTCATTACGGTAGCTTCGTTTTTGGGCCTAAATATTTTTCTCATCGTTAGGCTCATTAATACATTCTAGATCAGCACCGGAGGTTGGCAGATTTAGAGTTAGAATAGTACCAGTCTTCAACTTGCATGTCGATGGAATGTTCAACAGTTATTTTTCGAATCCCTTTGATAATCCGAATCAGTAGAACGCATTGAAAAGACGAGCATTTTCAACTGAAAACGAATTTGCACATTTACAAGCATTTATCTATTGTCGTTTCATCTCATTGTTTTCAGGAAATATATGAAACTTAATTCCGAACTTACTTATAAGCCTGCTGTGGTTAGTACAGCTGGCGATCGTGCTGCAAGGCATTATTTTTCGCTTACAGACTTATTCTAAAAAATCCATAAATACACTGATAATTGTGGTATAACTCTGTACTCAGTCACCAATCACTAATAAAAATTCACAGTGCCGTAAACAACCTTGATTTCGCTCGTAAACACAATCAAAAACAATGAGTTATTTGCAGTTGCGAGCGCTGGTTGGGTTCACTCTGTCGTCAGCAGGGCGTGACTCCTACCATGTATTCTAGTCCGTTGTCTGTACGAACAGTAACGCAATTCCATCATGTAAATTCATTACGGATCAAATATTTATTAGCCGCACAAAGTATTTATTCACCGGTAGCACGTTCCGGCAATTCTTTGGAAAAAAAAGAAATTATTTGCAGTTACATCCCCATCAACATACTCTGTAGGAAAGAAGTTGTTCGTGACTGCCAATATCGGTGACAATTTACGACTGCTCTTTACTTTATCTTTCAGAATATCTTAGATGTCGCTGTACTTGTTACTAACTCGCTAGCTGATTGCGTCAGCAGAGAGAGGAACTTGTGAAGTTTCAGTAGCAGCTTCTGAACCAAGGTATATTTTTACGATTTCTTTACATCCGGGTATTAATACCACTTCTGCTATAGCGTGTCTTTTTTTTTGTTTGGCTACCTTCCTGTACTTTTTACAATACACGTACAACAGTAGTCGTGAGCTTCATTGCTTTTTTTGTTTTGTTCCAATAACCAACGAAAATAAATCACATCTTTACTGAACAGAGACGAATGTTTTTGTTGACAAATGTCGATTCAATTTACTGGGAATCATAGTATCGTTACTGAGTTTTTCATGACATACACTACACATAGGGATTCGGCATGTATTATCACCATACCAAAAAACCCGTAAGTAAATGATTATCTCCGTATTGCCTTTGCACTATTTTTTTTCTTTTTCTCGGGCTCGATGGTTTCACTACTTGGATTCAAGGACAGGCCACTCCATACGATTAATCATCCACATAGGAAAAAAAGTTTAATAGCACTATAATAGAAATACTGGTGTAGTAATAACAATGTTCAAATTACTGCAGAGCCAACGTTGTTTATTCAGTGATACTGAAAGTTCCAAAAAGCCATTTAAAAAGTAGCCGATTTTGAAGAAAATACCCTAAATTTAAAACAAGTATAGAAATAAATAAAATATCAAATGTCGCTTAAAATCTGTTATTACATTTAAATAAAATTGATAATGATAATTAGATGCTATCTAAAGTAAAGTGTTTTTAAAACTTACATTTACATTAAATCCTCATCCTCACTTCCATATTCTTCCATTCTTGAAGATGACTGACTAGTCCCAGCTGCTCCATTGTCAGGAGCAGACTGTCTGGTGTAACATGACATTGCACCTATCGACGTGAATACGGAGTCAGGTAGTTCATATGAATGACTACACTTTGCTAGGCGCTTTAGCCCACTTCTTAATCTACGAATCGATTTCAGAATATCGGTATTCATCCTATTAGGCAATTTTGATTTCACAATACTCATCTGACTGAAAACCCTCTCCATTCTTGCATTTAAATGGGGAAGATTTAACAATTTAATTACGAGGCACCATAACACTTGAAAGGGATTCATGCATATGGAATCTTTCTAAGAATCTACTTCTGCCCAAAAATCCACTGTACTGCTAGTATTGCGCCATTTTATGAAACTGATATTCCGCCACTAACTAATGATGGGTTCAGTTACGTAGAATTTAGTATGACCAAATATTTCAGCTAATTCAGTAATCGGTTCTTTACGAGACTTGAGAACCTCGTTTACAGAGAGTATGTTTTTTCACGATGCGAATGTTATTAGAAAGGCTATTTCTTAGCTCTTTAGTGATTTTTATTGTTAAATCCATACACCGTTTACGAAGGAGATTTTTCAATTCAGACTGAGTTTAATTTTCAAATTGATACCCATTATATGGTTTAGGATCTACACACCATCAGCATCACTTGTCAGGATATCTGCTTTCGCTGTAGGTATTATAATTCTCCTGTTACTGATTGGACAAACTTAGTCAAATCAAGAAGTAATTTTCTAGGGTCAACGTCCCAATTTCGGAAGTCTTGTTTGTCTTTTGCACTTCCTGTACTACTGGTTTCAAAAACACAAATGTAACTTATTCACAGGATTGCAATTCATGTTGTACAGCATTTCTGTTGTGTAGCAGTTTTCTTTAGATCTGACAATCTGAAAGTGATGTGTCACTTCTTTCCACTGTAATAATATTGTTGTAATAGCTGGCGCAATAGCAAGCGTTCGCGACTCACACACAACTGGAATCTTCAAGGGTTCCTCCTTTCATTTAATGTTTTACAAATGCCCCTGTGCAATGCTTGGCGCTTAAAAGAATGCGAAAACCAGCTGTAGGTTTCTCGAACCAAAAAGTCGATATTTCTTGGTAATGTCTCCTCTGTTGCATGAGAGATGGCTACCTGCAGTGAATACAAACACAGCGTGTCATAATCAGATGTTTCGGTTCAACCACTCATTTTCACCATTGTTTCTTCGTGTGTTTACGGATGCATTTTCAACTTCAACCCCAATCATATTTTCTTGATTAAGTTTATGACACCACAACAAAGCTTTTACTGAATTAATAATGACTTCACTTGCTCCAGATGCTAATTCCACCAAACCCAAGAAAGTGCATACAATTTTTTGCACTGAGACGCTGAAATAGGTATACCATCGCCGAGTAATTTTGTAATGGATATGTACGTCGATTCATCTGTAAGTAAGCTGAATCCATTTTCACCAATATCTTGATGCAATCCGAAAAGTGTGGAGCTAATACGTTTACAGTTTCTCTGCAGTCAGTTCTGTGTAAGTGGAGTTCCCTCGTATATTTGCTATATGAAAACTGTTTTTTACATAATTCTGAAAAGTGACCATACCAAAGAAATGAACTACATTCGCAATGAGGATGCAGATTGTTGCTCCCGATAATTTATTGGCATTTGTTTTTGTCCCACTTTTAAACGGAAGCTTCCGTTGTCGATAACTTTCGAAAGGATCCGAAAATTTGCTGTGTTTCTGTGTTTTAACATGCTTTTTAATGTCTGTTAATTTAGCATTAATTTTTTACTTATGGCAAGTACAGTAGTCTCTTGTAGTTCGACTTTTAACAGAACGTATCAACCCCTCTAAATTGAAGATAGGACTCCCAAACCTGTCTGTAATGTTGTTCGTATTTAGGAATAGGTCCCATCGCAAAACATCAGCAAAATGTACAATTTTGCTCACGGACACACTTGGAATCAAACACTGAAGTGAACGTAACTCAACACTACAAGCAAACTGTGTAGTAGTACAATGAATTCTGCGAAACATATTGCGGAACTTGTTTACTTGTTTTGTTGTTTAGATTAGAACGAGGGAGTTCACAGCGCAAGTTGCTCTTGCTTCATAGCTGGTGCAGTACAGGAAGGAACCCTGTTAATTTATCTCCAAAACTCTTACTGATCATTGTTGATATGTACGATTAGTGCTAGCGCCGGGAATACGCTGAAATAAGGCTTACTCACCTCTTACAACGAAAAACAAGTTCTTTCTTTCCCCCCACGCACTAAGGAAATCACAATCACGAGAGAGATATTTGGTGTACATATTTTCTATACATGCCTCCCTACATCATTACAAAAGTGTTATAGAAGTACCGAATACAGAATACAGATTTGGAAGATATGGTAGTGAAAAATCTTCGATTTTTCCATAATATAACCAAGCACACCCCAAAAATGTTGCCAATACCAAATAATCGAAAGTCCATAATGGAAAAACATCAATATTGTCGAACTGAAATACTGTAGTGTTGTCTGACAATGTGTGGGTCTTCTGCTGTCGAACAAAAGCAGCAATAAAGTTTAAAAATCTGCTACAAACTGGAACAAATGACAAAACAAGCAATAAAAATACACTCCTGGAAATGGAAAAAAGAACACATTGACACCGGTGTGTCAGACCCACCATACTTGCTCCGGACACTGCGAGAGGGCTGTACAAGCAATGATCACACGCACGGCACAGCGGACACACCAGGAACCGCGGTGTTGGCCGTCGAATGGCGCTAGCTGCGCAGCATTTGTGCACCGCCGCCGTCAGTGTCAGCCAGTTTGCCGTGGCATACGGAGCTCCATCGCAGTCTTTAACACTGGTAGTATGCCGCGACAGCGTGGACGTGAACCGTATGTGCAGTTGACGGACTTTGAGCGAGGGCGTATAGTGGGCATGCGGGAGGCCGGGTGGACGTACTGCCGAATTGCTCAACACGTGGGGCGTGAGGTCTCCACAGTACATCGATGTTGTCGCCAGTGGTCGGCGGAAGGTGCACGTGCCCGTCGACCTGGGACCGGACCGCAGCGACGCACGGATGCACGCCAAGACCGTAGGATCCTACGCAGTGCCGTAGGGGACCGCACCGCCACTTCCCAGCAAATTAGGGACACTGTTGCTCCTGGGGTATCGGCGAGGACCATTCGCAACCGTCTCCATGAAGCTGGGCTACGGTCCCGCACACCGTTAGGCCGTCTTCCGCTCACGCCCCAGCATCGTGCAGCCCGCCTCCAGTGGTGTCGCGACAGGCGTGAATGGAGGGACGAATGGAGACGTGTCGTCTTCAGCGATGAGAGTCGCTTCTGCCTTGGTGCCAATGATGGTCGTATGCGTGTTTGGCGCCGTGCAGGTGAGCGCCACAATCAGGACTGCATACGACCGAGGCACACAGGGCCAACACCCGGCATCATGGTGTGGGGAGCGATCTCCTACACTGGCCGTACACCACTGGTGATCGTCGAGGGGACACTGAATAGTGCACGGTACATCCAAACCGTCATCGAACCCATCGTTCTACCATTCCTAGACCGGCAAGGGAACTTGCTGTTCCAACAGGACAATGCACGTTCACATGTATCCCGTGCCACCCAACGTGCTCTAGAAGGTGTAAGTCAACTACCCTGGCCAGCAAGATCTCCGGATCTGTCCCCCATTGAGCATGTTTGGGACTGGATGAAGCGTCGTCTCACGTGGTCTCCACGTCCAGCACGAACGCTGGTCCAACTGAGGCACCAGGTGGAAATGGCATGGCAAGCCGTTCCACAGGACTACATCCAGCATCTCCACGATCGTCTCCATGGGAGAATAGCAGCCTGCATTGCTGCGAAAGGTGGATATACACTGCACTAGTGCCGACATTGTGCATGCTCTGTTGCCTGTGTCTATAAGTCTGTGGTTCTGTCAGTGTGATCATGTGATGTATCTGACCCCAGGAATGTGTCAATAAAGTTTCCCCTTCCTGGGACAATGAATTCACGGTGTTCTTATTTCAATTTCCAGGAGTGTAGTAAGAGAGCGACATTTTTGCTAATCTCGGAATATTAGGGAAAATCACGTACAGCCAGCTGAACACAAAAGATGAGGTGTTACAAAGTACCCTCACTCTCACGGACCGGGCAGTGGTACAAGCGACAGTATATTCAACTTCAGAAAAGCATTACGACCATGCTGAGTAAAAGAATTAGGTTTCATTTTTACGAAAATATAACAGTAATGAGGTCGTATTAAATAACAGAAGAATAAACAAGCACCTTCTTCTCGAAGGAAATAAATTATACTTAAAAACAAAACAATTCGCGATATGTCTAAAATCGAATCCCTTAATTTCTTACAAAAATATGTAAACGTTCGCGTCACATACTTCACCTTTTGACGGCACACCAGTGTACTGCGATACGTTAGTTGCAGGACACTGACCTATTAAGAAAAAGGTAACACTGCTTCAGCCTAGTTCCAAGCCCGAGACGATAAAATGTGCGTCTTGCACGCAGAAAGTGAGAAGTGTGCTATCCTTTCCCCAAATTTTCGTAAATCGTGTTACATTTCTCGTCTCCTCTACGTTCAAGTTTTGGAAAGTTGAAGTTGTGCGGGAGGAAGTAAATATTTTGTACATGTGGGGATGGACTATCGGAGGAGACGGGAACTGGCCACTTCCCTGATCTTAAGGAGACGTAAGTTTACGCAAGTCACAGTAACGCGATGCATAATCTAAGCAGCTCGCTTTTTCCATGTTTCGGGTAGGCGCCTGGTTTGCTGATTTAATTCCAATTTGTATTTTATAATTTAATCTTCTGCGACTTGCACAGATAATGGTATCTCGGTGCTTAATTCTTCGTGCAGTCTTCCTTACATTGGTACCTCCCAAATTCATGACTCAGTTATTATTGATCTTTGATGACTTTTTATTAACGTTTCTGGAACTTAAGAGTAAGTACATTTCTGTCACAGGTAGTTTTTACCTCAGTTTCAGGATTCTCAACTTGTCCGGCTTTCATGGCTAGGCAACGCATTAAAAAGATAATGTAAACTGGTATACTCCCAGTTTGTGCTTTTCTGTGTCGGCATTGTCCTTTGAGTACATAGACGATAGCTTATTGATTATTTCATGTCTTATTAGCATCGAGTTTGGCGCTATACTCTAAATCATTTAGACACTTTATCATCACTTACGTATGACAACTGAAAGGGTATTACAGAAAGAATATGTGATATAGATAGCGATTATAAACAGACATTAGTGTCTTTCATGTCGGGCATAGTGGTCTAATGGTAAAACGGGCGCCTGAGAAACGGGGGGTCGCTGGATCGAATTCCGTTCAGAGGACGCAAATTTTGAGTCTGGCTTTAACCTAATCTTCATCTCTCAATGACGTGAAGAGTCACCAGGTACGACACATGGTTTCGATTCCTCGTTAAGCTATAGGTGTCCACTCCCCTGTTAGCAAACAGGGATAGGTTAGTTACATGCAAGTCGCGGAGGTGGCGTCCAATTGAAAGACTTGCACTCGGCCATTGAGCCACACTCGATAATTACTATTGTTGTTGTTGTTGTGGTCCTCAGTCCTGAGACTGGTTGATGTAGCTCTCCATGCTACTCTATCCTGTGCAAGCTTCTTCATCTCCCAGTACTTACTGCAACCTACATCCTTCTGAATCTGCTTAGTGTATTCATCTCTTGGTCTCCCTCTACGATTTTTACCCTCCACGCTGCCCTCCAATGCTATTTTTGAGATCCCTTGATGCCTCAGAACATGTCCTACCAACCGGTCCCTTCTTCTAGTCAAGTTATGCCACAAACTCCTCTTCTCCCCAATTCTATTCAATACCTCCTCATTAGTTATATGATCTACCCATCTAATCTTCAGCATTCTTCTGTAGCATCACATTTAGAAAGCTTCTATTCTCTTCTTGACCAAACTATTTATCGTCCATGTTTCACTTCCATACATGGCTACACTCCATTCAAATACTTTCAGAAGCGACTTCCTGACACTTAAATCTACACTCGATGTTAACAAATTTCTCTTCTTCAGAAACGCTTTCCTTGCCATTGCCAGTCTACATTTTATATCCTCTCTACTTCGAACATCATCAGTTATTTTGCTCCCCAAATAGCAGAACTCCTTTACTACTAAGTGTCTCATTTCCCAATCTAATTCCGTCAGCATCACCGACTTAATTGGACTACATTCCATTATCCTCGTTTTGTTTTTCTTGATGTTCATCTTATATCCTCCTTTCAAGACACTGTCCATTCCGTTCAACCGCTGTTCCAACTCCTTTGCTGTCTCCGACAGAATTGCAATGTCATCGGCGAACCTCAAAGTTTTTATTTCTTCTCCATGGATTTCAATACCTACTCCGAATTTTTCTTTTGTTTCCTTTACAGCTTGCTTAACATACAGATTGAATGACTTCGGGGAGAGGCGACAACCCTGTCTCACTCCCTTCCCAACCACTGCTTCCCTTTCATGCCACTCGACTATTATAACTGCCATCTGGTTTCTGTACAAATTGTAAATAGCCTTTCGCCCCCTGAATTTTCCCCTGCCACCTTTAGAATTTGAAAGACAGTATTCCAGTCAACATTGTCAAAAGCTTTCTCTAGGTCTACAAATGCTAGAAACGTAGGTTTGCCTTTCCTTATTCTTTCTTCTAAGATAAGTCGTAGGTCAGTATTGCCTCACGTGTTCGAATATTTCTACGGAATCCAAACTGATCTTCCCCGAGGTCGACTTCTACCAGTTTTTCCATTCGTCTGTAAAGAATTCGCGTTAGTATTTTGCAGCAGTGACTTATTAAACTGATAGTTTGGTAATTTTCACATCTGTCAACACCTGATTTCTTTGGGACTAGAATTATTTTGAATTTGGTTATTACTTTTAGCATTTTTCATTATCAGACTGAGCAGTAGCTCCGTCGGTCGGTCAGAGGGCCGATTGTCCTCTGCAATAAAAAAAGGAATCAACGACCAAATTGAACGGATGTCATGTGACGTCCGCCCAGACCAAAGAAAACGAACAATACTCAACAAAATTTAAAAAAAGTCGGTAGAACACTTGCAGCGAAAGACAAAGGTCCCGAGTTCGAGTCTCGGTCCTGCACACAGTTTTAATCTGCCAGGAAGTTTCACAACAACGCACAATCCGCTGCAGAGTGAAAATCTCATTCTAGAAAGGTAAAAATCTCTGGAGTGGAGTGAGACGTAAGGCCATTCGGAGTTTTTCTAAGAACACGGGACACGCACCCGTCAGACTGGTGTCAAGTTAACTGCCTTGTTGTTGACACCGTTAAGAAGCAGTGAGAGCTGCTGCCGTTGGATAATATAAATAAATTATGGAGTAAGAGAATTAAAACTGCTTTATAACCAGGTGGAAGACATAGTATGCTAAAGCGTGAGATAGGATAGATGGTGGGAGCCAGGAGCTGGTTGTTTCGGGATCTCGATACTAAGAAGTCACAACGACTCGTTAATTATGTTTCAGCTGAGTAGTGAAGAGAGATTTTTGCATTTTAAAAACAGACGTGGTTGGTCGGCACTTAGAAGAACCAATGTCATTGGTGCTCAAAATCATGCACAAGTAAGAATCCTGCTTACCGCTGGGGGAACCCTGAGGAACTTACTTTTATTCGAGATTTTCCAAGGGATGCTTCAGTAGAGAAAGGGATTTCAGTTCTGGGTTCCGAGAGAGAGCAGTCCTTGGTGCAGGGCCCGATGCTTTGAATTTTGAGCCACTACAGCCAACACTTGGAGGCACCGGTAACGCTAAATATGGTGAACTACTGCAGTGTTGGCACAACAAGTGATTGCATCTGTGCCAAGTTTTCAAATTGATGTTAGGGTTTTTACATTTCTGATGAAAGTACAGTAATTAGCTATCTCGAACTCAACATTTGCTCATTTAATTATGTTGTAAACATGTATTAATAGACAATAAATGTAATGACGTCATGCCCTGTGTACTGGTGCTTAACTTGAAGTCAAATTTTAATAAGTAGCTTTTTATATTGACTAATATTTCATCCGGTGTTTTGAAGAAACTCTTGTGAGTTAGTACACACATGTTTCATGTATGCGAGGGCCACCACTGTTCAATAAATTAACGACCCCTGTGGTTAAATTCATGTGAGTCCATGGAGGCCGAGGTGATTGTCAGTAAGGTCACTCGATACAGCTCTTTCTGACATCCACAGGAGGTATTTCACTGTCTCAGCAATAACATCACACTAATACCGCGAGACTGCGCCTCTAGCCTTAATAATAGTCTCAGTTCTGCGAGGCAGACAGTTGAAAAGCTGCCTCAGGTATGCTATACCATCTGTAGTCACTCACTGATGATTACTTCCCGCAGAGCTACCAAATTGCAGGGATGTTGATTGCTACGTTTCCCCACTCTTTCACAGAACCTCAGACATTTTCTGTGTGTTTAAGCTTAGGTGATTCATTGGGCTACTCGCAATGCGAAAGGGTGCCTGGTGGTTTGTCAGACAAAGAACGTATGCGTGCAGCCCTGCGAAGACGGCTGCTGTCATCTTGGAAGATGCGAGTGTCCACACCGTACTCATTACGAAGACGCAGAAGGAAACCCAACACTTTGGCACCGATATTGTTGAATACTGCTTCATGTTCACGGTAATTTGAAAGACTGGGTGTAGATCTTGGTACGAAAAACACACTAAACCATTACAGTACCATCTGAACTACACCTTCCACACTTTGCGGATAAACGCCTCATTGGACCATCGTTGTACTCGATGGCTTACATTTTTTAAAAAGAGGCAAAATCGTGACTCGTCAAAACGCAATACACAGCTCCAGCCAACTTCTGTCCAGTTTCTGTATTGTTTGATCTACTGAAGAAGTGCGGATTTACTTGCCGCTGTGGAAAATGGCCTTTTGCAACGTACCCGACTCCAAAAGTTTATTGTACGTTGTTCCCGTCGCAACGCCCACTCGGAAACTGCTTGAGTTGGTCCTACATTCACTGACCGTAGCATTTCCTGTCGGCGTTTGGACCATCTGTCATTCACAAACAGTGGCACTGGTCCTGCGTCCTGTCGGTTAGAATCTTCTGAGAGCCCTGTTCTCACGCTATGTTACGTGGCTGTGACTGGTGTGGAATAAGGGTGGAGCTATTGACAGAGTATGGGCAACACTAACGTTTTTAAAATTTATCAACAACAAACTGCACAGAACATTGGTCACTGACGACCATACAAAACAGTTCTAATTACTGTACTTTCAACATTGCAGCCCAGTCTTCAATCGTGATAATATAATATGTAAGAAACTATCAGCCTCATTTGCGGTAATGAAACCCACCTTTACCTAGCCTATTCAGGCTGTTACAGATTCAGGTATATCTTCTGAAGAAGGCTCAATTATTTGGTCTGGAATATAGGTAAAAGTTGGTTTCATTACCGCAATCGAAGCTGATAGTTTCTTTATATTACTTCTAATTACAATTATCCGGAAGAGAGCCGTCTCTAGTTTCTTTCCTTATTCTCCCTGTTTGTAAAGAGCAATTATAAAACACTTCAAAATGTAATTTCTTTCTTAAGAAAATATTTAAAACAAAATTCCAGCCATACCAATAATGATGATAAAATTCGCAGTTTAATATCTAAAACTGAACTCTTTACGTCAGTTTTTAAATACTAGTCTCCCTTTCTGAAATTTGAATTGCGTTCGCCGTACGTAAACTAGTTATTAACCGCTCACTTCCACACTGATTCACGAGGCACAAAGAAACATAATGAAACCAAAGATAAAATCTTTAAGATTATGAAGAACGCCAAAATTAAAAAGTTCTAGTGAACAGACAGAAAGTTTGTTTCACAATTTGTAGAGGAATTAACGGCAACTACTTGACATATGCTCACACAATTTACGTTTGTACATAATTAGAAATAAAACATAGCTTCCCTTTGAGTCAAGTCTGTTTGTGCCCCGGCCGCAGCTCCATCACGTAACGTGTCCGTGAATATCCTACGTCCGTGTACATCAGTCCACAGAAATACAAGACAGTACGAGTTCTTACACCTGAAACAGCTCAGTATTAGAGACCAGAAGTAACAGTATCTTCTAGAAGCCAAGCAGCTCAGGAGTAATTCAACTACAGGCATTTGACACTATAGCCACGGCAAGCGGCTTCTACCAGTTTTATTAATAAGCAATCTGACACAAGTGAGGATCAACTAGTTCCGAAAATATGGAGTGTCTGAGATAAAAGAGGCCCCGTGTTATACTGAACGTGATATTTGAAGCTATCTCAGTCTTCTTATTTCTTAATGCTCGGGTGACGCTCGAGCGTGGTCACTTGATGTCACATGATGCCGACCAGCGATTTACTGATCAAGAATATTGTTGAAACTTTTTTTGAACGTAAATCATTTAAAGCGTTAAGTGAAAGATCCACGATGAAATAGAGGCTGCTGCTCCTGCAAAAAGTGTTTGCAGAAACTGATCACTAAAGTTAAAGCAACAGGTTCAGTCGCTAACGCCAAACATGTTGAAAGTGTTGACGAGACTAGGGTAAGAAGCCCACAGAAATCAGGTAGACGTCTATCGTTTCAACAAAACATCAAGCGAATGTCCTGCCAGAACATGTTGAAGCTGTTATATACGCGAGCATACACCTTGAGAGTGATGCAGACATTAAAACCTACGGATTACGCACGACGACAGCACTACTGCGAATATAATCGCCTATGTCGCTGATGGTTGTCTGGATTACAACCTTTACTTCAACTCAAACAAAACATGGTTTCACCTTAACGGGCACCTGAACTCTCAAAACGCACGCTATTAATCGACAGACAGTCCCAGGGAACGCTTTGAGGTGCCTCTGCACGATGTGAAAGTAGGCGTTTGGTGTGCAGTTCCAGGTCAGTGGATTGTAGGCCCCATTTTCTTTAACAAAAAAATGTTCAAATGTGTGTGAAATCTTATGGGACGTAACTGCTAAGTTCATCAGTCCCTAAGCTTACACACTACTTAACCTAAATTATCCTAAGGACAAACACACACCCATGCCCGAGGGAGGACTCGAACCTCCGCCGGGACCAGCTGCACAGTCCATGACTGCAGCGCCCCACACCGCTCGGCTAAACCCGCGCTTTCTTTAACTCAGTGAACTCTCTAGTGTGTGTAACGTAACTGTTGCA
Organism: Schistocerca cancellata; assembly: GCF_023864275.1. Taxonomy (NCBI): domain Eukaryota; kingdom Metazoa; phylum Arthropoda; class Insecta; order Orthoptera; family Acrididae; genus Schistocerca; species Schistocerca cancellata. Next base: position 397,926,005 of record NC_064631.1, read on the forward strand.
ACCATTCATATCGCAACTAACGGAGGAAGAACGAGAGTATTTCCAGCAAGATGGCACTATTACGCATATTTCACAGTTTTTGATATCATACGCCACTAAAACTTTCGGAGAAGAACGTACAGTTCCCGCAGGTTTATGACCTCCAAGATCACCTTATCTGTCTACCTGCGACTTTTATTTTTGGGGTAATTTAAGCGGTAAAGTCTACAGTAATAGCCCGCAACTGAAAAGTTGTAAACAAACATTCGCTACGCGATTGCGGAATACACACCAAATGATATGCCAAAAGTTTCCAGAAACTTGTTGAGACTTGATGAGTTGTGGAAGTTTGTTGTGAACATTTTCCGCACCTCTTTTGAACTATGGGCCAACGCCCTTTCCGCAGTGGTAATACCGGTTTCCGTCAGATCACCGAAGCTAAGCGCTGTCGGGCTGGGCTAGCACTTGGATGGGTGACTATCCGGTCTGCCGAGCGCTGTTGGCAAGCGGGGTGCACTCAGCTCTTGTGAGGCAAACTGAGAAGTTACTTGATTGAGAAGTAGCGGCCCCGGTCACGGAAACCGACATACGGGCGGGAGAGCGGTGTGCTGACCACATGCCCCTCCATATCCGCCTCCAGTGATGATGCTCCTGAACTGAGGATGACACGGCGGCCAGTCAGTACCTTTGGGCCTTCATGGCCTGTTGGGGTGGAGAGTTGTGAACTGTTGGCTTATTGAGTGTTCAGTACTTTGTTTTTCATAATAATAATAATTTACTACTCTTTCTATATGTTTTTTTATAAGAAATTGATCTATTTTGGCCATCCTATAGTAGCAACCCACACTTCATAATTCCCTTTTACAAAAATGTACTTAAACTGCCACCGTATAGTCTACAAGCAAAAGGCTGAACAATCAACAGAACCCAAGCCTTGGTCACAATGTTCACCTGCACGATATCGACGCACTGTAGAATTATGTTACAACAAAATGATGACAAAATAATGTTATCGAACGACAGTACCTGCTGCAAAACTTCCCAGTAACACAATGGCTGCTTTTACACTTCACATATCTAGCCTCTTGAGAGACGTTTAAGTTATGCACCTCCGTCTACTTTGAGTGCCTCTCACATACTGCGTGCGAGAAGCTAACCGCTCTTCCCATTGTAGCTCCGACCAAGTAAACGGTAGCGCTCTATTATGGGCCCCCCTTTCCACAACAAACGCACGGTTTCTGCCACTCTGTAACGTCTCCACGTTCACCAGTCTTATTGCTCTGATTTCATACAACCGATTGGCACCTGCATTCTTAAAAAAAATAATAGTAACAAAAAAACGACGCACCACGAAGGAATCATCCGAATGGGACGGAAATCGGTACACCTAACGCGCATGTAAAGACAAACAAATGATTACAATTTCAGAAAAAGAAGTCAAAAAGATGTTGGTCCACCTCTTTCCCTAATGCAAGCAGTTACTCGGTGTGGCATTTATTGACACAGTTATTGGATGCCCTCCTGAGGGATATCGTGACAATTATGTCCAACTGGCACGTTAGATCATCAAAACTTGGAGATTTTAGAGGACCCTGACCATAATTCTTCGAACGTTCTCATTTGGGTAGATATCCGCCGACCTTGTTGGCCAAAGTATGGTTTGGAAAGCACGAAGGCGAACACGAGAAACTCTCACCATGTGCAGGTGGGCATTATATTGCTGAAATGTAAGCCCAGGATGGCTTTCCATCAAGGGCAATAAAACGGAGCGTAGAATATCATCAACGTATCGCTGTGCTGTAAGGGTGCAGGGGATAACAGCCAAATGGTTGCTGTTATGAAACTAAATGGCACACCAGACCATCACTCCTGGCTGTCGAGCCATATGGCGGGCGAAAGTCAGGTTGGTATCCCACTGATGTCTGTGGCGTCTCCAGACACGTTTTCGCTGGTCATCAGGTCTCAGTTTTAAGTGAGAGTCATCGCTGAAGACAACTGTACTTCCAGGCAATGAGATCTCAGGCCGAAGACGTGTCTGAAGATGCCCAGGCAGTGGTGGGATCCAATCTGAGTGTAGCCTGCCGTGCGGCCCGACAGCCGGGAGTGATGGTCTGTGGTGCCATTCCCTTCCATAGCACTACCCCTTTGGTTCTCATCCATGGAACCCTTACATGACAGCCGTGCGTCGACGATACTCTACGCTCCGCTAGGTTCCCCTTCATGGCACGTCATCTTGGTCTTACATTTCAGCAAGATAATGACAGCCCGCGCAGTGAGAGTTTTGGAGAATTCAGGGCAGGGTTCCCCAACCATCTAGAAAGTTTGACGATCTAACTCACCAAATTGGCAGAATTGGCACGGTATCCCTCAGGAGGACATCAAACAACTCTATCTGTCAATGCCAAGCCGAGAAACTACTTGTGTAAGGCCCAGAGGTGGACAAACGTGTTACTGACTTCCTCAATTTATGAAGATGATTCTTGTGAATAAGTCACCCAATTTTTCTGAAATTGTAATAATTTGCTTGTCCGTACACGTACGTCACATGGCTTACGTCACCGATGAAGAGCCACGTGACCACCAGTTTGCTCTTTAAGACGACTCATATTTTATTCAATGAGTTTCTAACATTTTTAAGGGGGGGTGACGCTCATCACTTGTGTTACGCTCCATTAACTGCAGTTTCTTATAAACTCAATAACCTCACCTAGAGACTGTTATACTCAACGACCACCGTTAGATTCGTCACTTGTACGCTGAGTGTGTGAGGCCTGGATCGCGGTGGGTGACTGAAGCCTAGTTAAGAAACGTCAACCTCAGAGCAAGATTCACGCTGCTGGCGTGAATGACAGCTGCGAAACAACTGATAATGGCAACTTCTGTCTCATCTACAGCTCTGCAGTTACTCTTGCTCGTATATGCAGACTCCAGTCTAATTTTGTTTCCATTACAGCTCGCGCAAACTCTATGGAGCACAAGGGCTTGCAGCGTCTTGGGTGCGCTGCGGGAAGGTATTTACTGCCGACGATCGAGGGGATCAAAGAGGGCTCCAGAAGGAAGTCTGTCTGATGAGCCCTCGTATAAAATTAAAAACAATTGGTGTCACAGGGTCTATTTTTGTCAACACCAAATATGGTAATCACAAGAAAGCAAGGCAGCCACCTAAAGCTTCTTCCTCTCGCTCTGGAAAAGTATTTGTGGGAGTAGCAGGTACGCTGTTAAGTGTGCAAATACTTCACAACCGTGCTCTTCTGATTTGAACTGCAGTAGCGCAACTTTCAACAAATTTTCCAACATAATATTAGCAAAGTGAATGGCCAGACAAGGGAACCACAACAATAAACAACACTAAGAAGCATCATACACAAAATCTTAGGAAAAATTGCGACATTTACGTTAACTTTTAACTCGACTGTATTACTTGGTTGAAAGTTTAGATTATCTGTCTTCCGTTCAAAATCGTACGAGTAGTTTCAAACATCAGAAGTTTCAGTACATTACTGTCATAGACGTGGTTCATTGGCACATGAATCACTAAATCCATATCTCTTACGCACCTAAACTACTCTGGTCAACCTGTGTAGGACAGTGAGTACCTTATCTTTGTTAAGGAACTGAAATTCACGAGCTGAAGCCATAGTGAAAGAGCTCGCATATGCTGAACCGAAAGCAACAGTCTACAGTCTTTGTGACTTGTTTGCCACATTCCAGAGAAAACTCGTAGCCAAAGCCACGGCTGCAATCCAAACGATGAATACATAGGAATGCACAGAGCATGTAAAGGGAATAACACCTCTTGTGCTTACATCTTCTCCCGTACGGAGGTTTAGTAAGAAGATAGCAGGAAAAACAGACGACATCTTTCTCAAATACGAGGAAATGTACAGGAAAACACACCAGGTAACTCTAAGGCAGCCGTCCAAAAATCACAGGGATGTACAGCATACAGATTGTGCAATGCCGAAGTTAAACATTTGGTGGAAGATTCTTGTAAGCCAGCTCTGAAAACTCCATTTGCTGTATCCGATCACGGCCGTTGCCCTTTAGAAATCAGACCTAATTGTGGAAAGGCAATTTGTAATCAGTAAGTGGGTCGCGTCATTAAGTGGAGTACTATCGAATACGGAACTTACTTGGAAGAGCTGAAAGCCTTAACACAAGAGAACCATTATGCACATAACTACAAGAGAGGCATATCGAATACTCTCGCGTCCCTGTGCTAACGGAAAAGAATTTTCTAGAGAAAGAAAGACCGTGTCACTTACCAGAAGTTTTGGACAGTGATCGTAAGCTAGACGCACAACGGCAGCCACATTTTCCTAACGATCCATGTACAAGTTTTTGATGTGGCTATTAATTTTTTATTTAGATAACTGCGTATCCGTTTTATCTTCCAGTGTCTGCGCCACTTTAACGGCACACTTTCAGGGAAGCGCGGAATCTCCTCGACCGTTCCTCCTCCTTCGTGATTTTGAAGTTCACCATGCTATTCTGTACCTCTCGTTCTAATAGTGCAGACAAGTAATTCCAGTCGGAAACAAGCGACGCAGTTCAGTTTAGCAACTAGGTCCTTATTTGCTCACTTGCCCTCGCAGTCACTACTCTAACGAAAGTTGGTGCTCACTTCATTCGAGCGATACGATTACACCTATCAAGAAGAGTAAATCTTGAAATTTTGCTAGGGGACTACAATCAGGCCGGCAGCTGTGGCCGAGCGGTTCTAGACCCTTCAGTCGGGAACCGCGCTGCTGCTACTGTCGAAAGTTCGAATCCTGCCTCGGGCATGGATGTGTGTGATGTCATTAGATTAGTTAGGTTTAAGTAGTTCTAAGTTCTAGGGGACTGATGACCTCAGATGTTAAGTCCCATAGTGCCTAGAGCCATTTGAACCATTTGAACTACAATCAGGAACATGTGGGCATCATTGCAAAGGTGAAAATCCAGCTTACTTGCGAAGGACATAGTAGTCTTTCTTACAGTGAAGGTCAAAAAATTTAAGGTCATGTTGTAGCACCGATATATTGTGCTACTCAGCCACAAACCAGGAACCAGTCCAGCACTCCGACAAAGGGGAAGTGCCCTAATAAAATTTAATCAGTACTTCAATCAATAGAATTAGTTTCTTCCTTAGATTACGAGTTGATTGATGTGAGTCACAGGCTGATCGACACAGTAGCTTACATGTCTAGTTCATTAATTGCCGATAAATTATATCAGATGAATTTTCACCGGCAATTAGGGACCTCCGTAAGCTTGCCCAACAACATGACTCCCGGCTCGTAAAGATATTATAATTTTCTGATGTCTCGTTTAGTTAATATAGAACTGCTACAGTACGGTGTGTTACTAAAGGCTAAAGTAGCGGTTAGTTCGTATTTCAGTTCTTCTTCGCCGGCGGTGGATGTAACCAGCAAGCACATCTGTGCATGATGGCGACAACTCACTTATGGGCAATGCTCATAACTTGCACCTACGAAGAACTGGTTTCGACTGGTGTGTCGAGAGCGTCTCCTGTCACTTTTGTGTGCCACAACCAACCGACACTGTCTACCTCTGCTGACAGGGAGAGAAACTCTGTGAAAATCCTAACAGGTTGGGTTGGGTTGTTTTGGGGGAGGAGACCAGACAGCGAGGTCATCGGTCTCATCGGATTAGGAAAGGACGGGGAAGGAAGTCGGTCGTGCCCTTTCGAAGGAACCATCACGGCATTTGGCTGGAGCGATTTTGGAAAATCACGGAAAACCTAAATCAGGATGGCCGGACACGGGATTAAACCGTCGTCCTCCCGAATGCGAGTCCAGTGTGCTAGCCACTGCGCCACCTCGCTCGGTCCTAACAGGTGATGTAACACTACCGGCCCTTACCAAACTGGCAATAGGCGATAATGTTAACCTAATTTCGTAATCGCGAAGTTAGTGGTACAGCAAGGTAAACGAGTTTTGAACTGACGTTCCACTAATACGAAAATCAACTGTAATTATATATACATGGGGTCGACAACCTAATAAGGCAATGAAGTATCATAATTTTTATAGCAATGTGGAAATAAACTTCACCAAAGAAAGCTAAACTCACTTGATACCCTAACTAATCCCTTCTAACACAGTTACTCTCAATATTATACAGTAACTTGCTCCAGCTAATATCACAACGGCTTGCCCGTATACCTAACATAGAATGGCCAATAAATGCAGCAATACGCACTGTCTGACAAATACACTTGCTATTGGCGAGAACTACAATGCAGTATAATGAACAAACGTAGAAGGACATATGAACCTACTAACGAAGTCTGACTGGCAATAGCATGAACTACTATTATTTTAATTAACTATCACAAAAGAGATCACGATTTTGAAACAATACTGATTACGATGAACTTCAAAAATTTGCACACGAAGTTATTCTACACAAATGAGCAGTACAGTTATTATCTATAAAAAAAGTTTTGGTGCAGAATAAATGATTGTACTGGTTACTGCACTTGCTCAGAAAGAGCCTTCAGTTTCATTTATCACATAAGTTAAGTAGCTTACGGGGTGCAGTAACAACTTTAAGTATATTGAATAATGTAAAGTTGGTTCAACAGTTAACAAGGAGACGTAGCAACTAGTCTCTCATTGCACTCAAAGTCATACTGGCTCTGTAAATGACTGTACAACTTGAAAAAACTACTTTAAAACAACATATATAAAGAAACAAATAATTACAAATTTCCAAACCTGTTCAAAGTGAACAAAAGCTGCTGTCTTTTTATAATTTTAACTTAAAGACAGCTATAACTTATTTTTGGTTTTGGTTATTTTAAAGGCAGCTTCTTATTTAATGAAAAATTTCCTTTATGAACATGCTTTAGGAAACTTTATGATGAAAAATTATGTGGAGTAAATCATTTACAACTGTATATAAAACTAAACAAACTTCTTGCTCCACAAAGTTAATAAAAACTGCAAAATATTTTACTGCGAAAAGTGTCACTTTAATAAAAAACAGGATAGTCGGAATTAATTCACTTGGAGAGGACCCCGTCTAGGAATGTGACTGGAGATAATCACGGGTGTGAGTTAAAAGTTCCACAAAAAGTTATTATTCAATACATAATATCTGGTTCATGTTAGATATTTAGATAACAAATCTGCTGAAGGTGGTAGCGCTTGTGGCAAATTAAAATGACTGTAAAATTGGCAGTAAAAAACCACGACTCTTGATGTTAGCCACGCCCTGATGTAACTCTTCTTGGCAACGTAAATTTAAGCAAACAGGGCCAATAATTACACCGTGATCAATAGGCCACTTTTCATTCCATCCGACGCTAATTTACATGCTCTCAAGCTCTTATTGCCTCAATATAGACATCCAAATTAACCACATTAGTCTACCAAGATTGCCGCTGACCACTCAGTCTCGCAGTCAGAACTTGAATTTGCTATTCGCCACAAAGGAATGCCAAGTACTCTTTTTCTAGTCCCACCAAACTACTTCCGTAACGGCGGGGCTTTACTGCAGGTTTTACATTTAGCTACCCTAATTATGGACCTGTAAAATATACAGAGTTTTTACAAATTACTACATTCAGAGAGTACTACATATAAAACCAGAGGTACAGTTACAATACAATTTCTTAAAACGCCAAAGTAATTAACATAATTATTACATATTTACAGCCAAAGATCTTAACTATGCAGATACACTAGTGTACAATGTCAGCAGATTGTATACGGAATATACATGCAAGTCGTCGAAGTGACATCCAGTTGAAAGATTTGCAGCCAGATATTGAGTCATACGAAAATATTATTGTTATCTATAGAACGACAGGGACTAGTTAAGAGCGAGTTTAACCGCGAAGGCTATTATGGACTACCGCTAAAAAAAATGAAGTCACACTTTTAATCCTTCAGGGCGGTGTAGAAACTAAGAGACTAATCTAGACACAGCGTAACAATTCGAAACACTTGAGAATAGCTATAAATTATTTCGCCATCTACGCCAAAGACATGAAATCCAACGTGTTGGGCTGACAGATAAGAAATCATCTACACACTTAAAAGGAGATTCATTAACGTTCTTTTCTGATAAACTTACTTCATAAGACTAAGAAATATTATGCAAGAAGTGTAGCAATAGATCTTAAGAACGTAATCTTACCCTTTTACGAATCAGTGTAGAACAGGAGAAAGAATGAATATAGCACTCAGGACCCTGCAGTTTGGATTGGATGTGAGGACGTTGGTGCAGCGTATGACCTCTTAGAACGGCGCTGTCAGAAATGAATAAGGACAATTAGAGTATAGTGTCCTGTCGATGACGAGGACATTAGAAGTGGAGAAGCACCAACTCAGACATGTGAATGACTGGCAAGAAAACTGGCCATGTCTGTTTCAAAGGAACCATTCCAGAATTCAAGAACGAAAACATGGTCCAAGCAGGTTGTTATCTATTTATAGTCTGTGCTATTACCTAATTTCGACAGCCTGTAATTTTCAAGTACTTATTATAAGCCTCAAGCTTCACGTCATGTCTGATTAAGTAGCCAGACCATATGCCAGAGGACACATCGTTTCCATGTACGTGTGTAGCACAATTACCTTCCAGTAGACAGATTGCGTCCGCTATCAATACAAATGTATTACGAATGGGCATATATAATGTATTACACGATTGTATTTGTGCTACACACGCATATGAAAACGATATATGCCTTTACATACACTGACGGAAAAAGTCCCAACACCAAGGAAGTGTTGGGCGAAATAAACGAAAGTTGGTAGCGTATTTCTAAATCTGAAAGGTGACGTCTTTTCGGGCCAATCGCGTCAGCGCGGTGCTAGTAAAGTCACTATGAGGATGCAAATCAGGGCGGCTTTAAATTCGTGGTGTAACGGTCGTGAGCGTCAGCCAAGTATTGACAACCGCCTGGGCTGCTCTCAGGGTTGAAATTCCATAGAGAAACGCTTCCAGCTGACGCCATCCACGTCTTCACTATTGCCAGGAGGCCTTGCTGTCCATCACCGTCATCGCCTCCACTGCCAGGCGTCGCCATTACTGCCAATCCTCGCTGCCCGTCATCGCCATTGTTGCCAATCATTGCTGCCAGTTATCACATTTGTCACCAGTCTTCACCCTCGCTGCTGGCCGTTGCCCGCCATCACCGACCCAAGCTTTGCTGTCAGTATTCACCTCCATCAGCCAGTCATCACCGTCTCTACACTGATTCAATGATGTATCAACCTACGACATCCATAATCATTTACTCACACCTGTGCACCGCTCCCTCCTCCTACTCCTTTACTTTCTTCTCACTGTCCCCACCTGCTGTTCCCTCATTTACCTCTTTCCCTCCTTCCTCACTACTCAGATGAGCCCATCTACATTCCCACTCTCACACACTGCTTCCTCAGACTTAATCAACTCCTTATATTGCAGGTGTCATCACTCCAGCATGTATTGCAGCTCTGTTATCATCGCAGATGCCGTCACCATCACCACACCTCATTACAATATCAGAACTGCACCAGTCAGCTGCGCAATCAGCCCTTCCTGCTGTTCCATTGTCACTACTATTGCCACTGCCGCTACATCTGGGTCCAGCCACACTTACACCAGCAACAACCAGACCAGCACCAACAACAATTCTGCAGATATGGATGCATCAGAAATATCTGCATCAGCTTCAACTCTATCAGTTCCAGGTACGAAAACTAAGAGAAGTTGAGCAAAATCTCGCCCCACTCCACCCTCAATATCCTGTGACACCCTGTCCTCAAATGATTCCTGCAACGCACCTAGTACAGTTACACCACCTATCTCTGTTGTCCAACTGCTGCTGCATCAGCTTTGTAATCCACTCCCATTTCACCACACAAATGTCTCCAACATATTCCTTCATTCTCTCACATCCCTGTTTTAGAACCCACAATCCCAAAACACTTTCCATCGAAAAAAGAAAGCACCTCCCAGACCTCAACGTATCACAACTCGTACCCTGCAGACTCCATAATCATCAAATTCTCTGATGCTGATTTACAAATCTACCTTCTGCGACGAGTACCTCCCACCACCTTTGGTCCACATGCCTCCTGTTCATAATAAGCCCATCACAAACCAGACAACGCCAGCCCCATCATCACCTGCCAACTCTTACTGCTGTGATCAAGGTGGTGGACCCTGAGGTCAGGCCAGCCGCCATGGTCGAGCGGCTCTAGGCGCCTAAGTCTGGAACCGCGCGACCGCTACGGTCGCAGGTTCGAATCCTGCCTCGGGCATGGATGTGTGTGGTGTCCTTAGGTTAGTTAGGTTTAAGTAGTTCTAAGTTCTAGGGGACTGATGACCTCAGATGTTAAGTCCCATAGTGCTCAGAGCCATTTGAACCGTTTGAACCCTGAGGTCAAAGTGGTGGAGTTGAGTGGCAACTAAATTCCAATCCTGACTCCAAAATCCGAAAATCAATTCCAATTCATCACCATTCTGGTCCTATATTCCTCATTTGCATTCGGAGAGTCCTTCTTCAGAATGGAGCCTTCACCTATCACTGCAAACACAAACTTGAGGCTTCCTGAACCCAAACCCAAGCCTACCATTGTCACAAATGCCTCATCTACAATGAACAATTAACTTCTGACCGCAAAAATCCTCCTATCTGCCCCCACTGTACCACCACTATCCCAACATCCAGTACCTATCCACCTGCAACACTTGCAACTAGTCCCATCCCCCTTACTCCTAAAGGTGTACAGTCAAATCTCCTCCAACCAAACCTGAACTGACCGTCCCAATCCGCCCTATTGACACAGAACTCCACCTAATCAACTCCCTGCGTCCTACTCCTAGTGTTGAAGACTCATCTGCTTGATCACAACATCCACCCATTTGAGCGTTCACATATCCTCTATCAGGTCATCCTTGCAATCCATTCCATATTTCGTTTGAATGCCACTGCCACATATTCTCAAAACTACTCCCACTTCCTCTTTTCGTAAGTAGACACCCTTGAGCAGCCCCTCAAACCCTTTCTGTCACCACCCCTTTCACCATCACAAGTGCCGTCTACTGGCATATTTTTCCCCGTGAATATACTTGAAGAAGAAAAGACTTAATATTTTTCTGTAATATGTGAAAAAATTGACATTTTTTCATGTGAAGTACATCGAGTGAAAAGGAGAAAGACAATATGCATGATTTATTATTTGTGTAAACAGTGATTAAAAAAGACAATATATACTCAGTTAATTTTCATTTGTCTGATAGAAGTGAAGACATTCTACATTTTGGAATAACATCGCTGATCTAGCAAGACTGAGAGGTCTATAATAAGTCTAAAAATTGTTAATTTATCCAAATCGTTTCCAGAATCTAAAATGTTATTTTCAGCTATTGCAACCATCATTTATTTATAGAAGAATTGTGTCCTTGCCTGCAGTTATTAAAGGTTTTATCACTTACGATCTTACCCTATGATTGTCCGCCGTTACGATCGGCACAACTATTTTTGGTAATTGTGGCTCTTCTAGCCCAGACATTATTGAGTTAATTTATTCAGTTTGTGCGTTTATAAAATTATTAAAGCATCTCAGTTGTTATTTTCGTTTTCTGATGCAAATTTTGACATACCGGGCCCCAAATTTCGAGTACGCTTTTTTCACGTAGGCAACTTTACCGAAAAAGCTATAACTAAATATGACTCATGAAATTAAAATTAACAAACCAGTGTGCTACTAATAAATATGAGTACATACGAACCATAAAGTTTCAACCCCGGAGACCAAAAGAGATCATGTTCACACGTCGTTTTTCCTTTCGTGTGCAATAACTTAACTTCGATAAAACAAAATAATTGTAATCAGTTATTTAACACACTGAAATGTTGGAAGAATAAATCTGTGTTGACATTTTTGGAGTTTGAAAGATTATAAGAAAATCTGTGATAAAAATAATTAACCATATCTGTTTAAAAGACAATTTCGTACAAAATGTTACAATTACAGTACACACAGATCATTGATTGACATTTACACACACACAATGTATACGAGGGCTGTAACTTTTATAGTGGCAACTATTTATTTACAGCTCGTATAAAATAGATACATGTTTCAAAGTATTACTGACCTTCAAAGTAGTCACCAGCATTGTGTATAACCCGTTGCCAGCGACGTGGAAGTCGTAGTACACTGTTAGCAGTGCCAGTTGTGTTGACAGTTCGAGCGGCACGGTCTGTTGCCCGACGTATTTGCAGCAATTCTGAAGCGAATGCCGTGAAGTGTGTCCTTCAGTTTATAAATCGAGTTGAACTTACGAGGGCTTAATTCAGGGGAGTGCAGTAGGTGGGACAGCACTTAGCAGCTCCATCAGTCAAACAAATCAGTAACAGCTTGCACTGTACGTGCTTGAGCATTGTCCTGCAAAGTGATGGTCAGGTCCTGCAGAAAGTGTCATCACTTCTGTCTCTAAGCTGGTGCCGGCCGGGGTGGCCGAACGGTTCTAGGCGCTTCAGTCTGGAACCGCGCGACCGCTACGGTCGCAGGTTCGAATTCTGCCTCGGGCATGGATGTGTGTGATGTCCTTAGGTTAGTTAGGTTTAAGTACTTCTAAGTTCTAGGGGACTGAGGACCACAGATGTTAAGTTCCATAGTGCTCAGAGCCATTTGAACCATTTTCTAAGCTGGTCGTAGATTGTGTTCTAAAAATGAACAGCATCGAGACAGAAGTGATGGCATGTTCTGCAGGACCTGACCATCATTTTGCAGGACAATGCTCAAGCACGTACAGTGCAAGCTGTTACTGATTTGTTTGACTGATAGAGCTGCTAAGTGCTGTCCCACCTACTGCACTCCCCTGAATTAAGCCCTTGTAAGTTCAACTCGATTTCTAAACTGAAGGACACACTTCACGGCATTCGCTTCAGAGTAGCTGCAAATTCGTCGGGCAATAGACCTCGCCGCTCGAACTGTCAACACAACTGGCACTGCTAAGAGTATCCTACGACTTCCACATCGCTTACAACGGATTATACGCAATGCTGGTGACTACTTCGAAGGTCAGTAAAAATTTGAAACACGTATCTATTTTGAAACTTCCTGGCAGATTAAAACTGTGTGCCGGGTCGAGACTCCAAATCAGGATCTTTGCCTTCCGTGGGCAAGTGCTGTACCAACTTTTTTTTTTTTATCTCATTTTGTTCGATTTTGTTCGTTGCATCTGCTCTGGGCGGACGTCGTAGGACATCCGTTTAAGTTCGTTGTTGATCGATTAACTCAGTTTTTTTAATTACAAAGGGAGCTAACCCTCTGACCGAAAAATTTAGGCAGTGGTGAGAATCGAACCCGGGACCGAAGACGTTTTGATTATGAATCAAAGACGCTACCCCTTTTTTTTTTTTTTGTTGATCTCATTTTGTTCGTTGAATTTGTTCAAGGCGGACGTCCGATGACACCCATTTAGGTTCTCCGTTGATCTGTTCACTCAGTTTTTTGCTGCAGAGGGTAGCTAACCCTCTGACCGAACACGCTGAGCTACCGTGCCGGCTCCCCTAGACCACGGGTACTACCAACTGAGCTACCCAAGCACGATTCACACCTTGCCCTCACAGCTTTACTTCTGTAAAGTTTGGAAGGTAGGAGACGAGGTACTGGGAGAAGTAAAGCTGTGAGGGGAGGGCGTGAGTCGTGCTCGGGTAGCTCAGTTGCTAGAGCACTTGCCCGCGAAAGGCAAAGGTCCCGAGTTCGAGTCCCGGCCCGGCACACAGTTTTAATCTGCCAGAAAGTTTCATATCAGCGCACACTCCGCTGGAGAGTGAAAATCTCATTCTGGACGTATCTATTTTGTACGAGCTGTAAATAAATAGTTGCCACAATTAAAGTTCCAACCCTTATACATACACGATTATACTACACTGGCACTCCATAGCGTGGGGCCCAATAAACAAATTTTATCTGAATTTTGTATGTATAAAGTCATACGTTGTATCATACTAATAAATATATTTCTCGAAATTTAAATGAAACTGAGAGGAAGGAAAGTAAAGTAAACAAAATCGAATTATCTAATAAACTAGAGTTGGCCACTTATATTAAACTGTATGGCAGTATTATTCAGAGGAGCTATCACAGGTAAGGACCGATGTGCATGTGTTGACTTTCAGGTCGTTTACCAGTAAGCTTACGCTACATGCGCACAGCACATTTTTTGAACGGGCTATAGGTAAACGCAGCACGACTTACCTGCGAAATAGCAGCTGAGAAACAGTTTTCAATTGTTGCAGCCATTTTAAGAGCAGCCCGATAAACAATTTGGTGCAAATATTTGTTTGTTTGGTTATAACTTTTTTTTGTATTTTATGTGTACTACCTGTGAAGTTTAATAATGGCTTAGCACAATGGTTAGGTCAAAGCGGAAGGAAATCCGTGACGTTGAGTAGAATGACAATGTGCAGGAAACAGATGCGACAATATTTCAGACTTCACCGACAACTACAATTCACACATTGAAAGCAGAAACACTAAAAATGAAAGTATTCTGTATCGGAATGGGACGTAGTAGACAAAGGAAATATGTGTCCCACGACCAGTAGTGAAAATGTTATGGATAAATCTGGCAGGGTCAGCTGATCGTCTAACATAGATCGTACCAGGAACCGGTTTTGATTAGTATCCTGTTAAAAAAACTGGATATAAGACAGAAAGAACGCGAAGAAAAGTAAGCTGGGCTAGGAAAATAGCGTGAAGAGCGACAGGCTCTTAGGGAAAAACAACCCCTGATCGAGTCTGAAAAGGTACGAGATAGGAAGCAGGCTTTATTAGAAATGGAGCATGAAGTCAAACAGGCTACATTACAAAAAGAGCGAGGTGCTAAGCAGGAACTTATGGAGATGGAAATGATCAAACAACTAAATGAAGCAGTAACTCCTCGAGATGAGGAGTTAGTATCAAGACTAAATGTAGTATTAGGTGCTCGCGATAAAGCTATCGCGAAGAATAAGGAGAATTTAGATAGTATTCACGAAGACATCTCTAGTCTGCAGACTAACTGCAAAGATTTGCCGGATGAAGTGAGGAAACTGACGGCAGATCTGAAAGGAATGAAAGAATCTCATGACACTTTAGACCACACGAAAAAAGTCACTTCAATTGTGGACGAAATGAGTACACAGATGAGGGAGACTGTCTAGAGATGGGTAGAAAATGCCACAATAGAGGTACGTTATGGCAAAGGTGAAACTTGTAAGGCTTACTTGAGGAGATAACTAGTTTAGGGTAATCGTACAGGCCAGTTTCCCCATGCTGCAAGGTAACCGACAAACGCAGGTCGGAGAACCTGACAGGCAAATGCGTATGAAAATAACGCAGAGCTAAATGATATAAGCCACACAGTTCCTCGGTATAGTAATACAGCAACAGCACCGCCTATGTACGAGAACTGTTCAATAAAGAATGATCATAATTTTTATGGTGATAATTTCTCGCACTAAAATTTAATCTTATGATATTCTGTTAGCTTAACGTGCAACGAACACACCGTAGTAGTTTCATAGTTGGGACTCCTGGTCCCCGCCTGTGAGAGGCAGGCAAGGTCAGACATATTCAGTGGTTGCTTCTGCTGGGAACGTTATGGTCACCTCATTCTTTGATATTCATGGAATGGTTTATCAGCATGTTGTACCTACACACACATCAGTAACTGGACTATACTATAGGGATGTCCTAAAAACATTACATATCAGACGCAAAAGACCACATTTCCGTGAAGCCGGCTGGATGCTGCCCCACGATAATGCGCGGCCGCATATTGCCAATGTTGTCGCTGAATATCTTCCAAAAATCAGTGTCAAGTGCATCCCTCACCCTCCCCATAATTCGGATTTAGCCCATGTGACTGTTTTCTATTCCCTAACATGAAGAAACGCCTTCGTGGGATGCATTATCAATCATCAGAAGAAGTGGTGAGGGCTGCGGAGGCGATTTTGAAGGACCTCTGAAAAAATGGTTTCCAGCAGGTATTTAAAGACTGTCAAAATGGTTCAAATGGATCTAAGCACTACGGGACTTAACATCTGAGGTCATCAGTCCCCTAGACTTAGAGCGACTTAAACCTAACTAACCTAAGGACTCCACACACATCCATGCCCGAGGCAGGATTCTAACCTGCGACCATAGCAGCAGCGCATTTCCGGACTGAAGCGCCTAGAACCGATCGGCCACAGCGGCCGGCGAATCTCGTCAAAAAAAATTATGATCATTCTTTATTGAACAGCCCTCGTATGAACAAGTGACTAGGAATGAAAGAGTGTCGTGTAATAACACAGGCTATGAGACAAACCGAAGTATGACTTACGCGGAACCAGGCATACCAACTTTGACAAACTTAATGCAAGAGGAAAGCTTTATCAGATATCGCCGGTTAAACTTTCAGTGATGACTGGAACAATAACAATCACCGCAATGACGATAACCACAGAAACAGTGGTTTCAGATACAATCACATCGGAAACTACCAAAACGGTAGCAACAATAATTATAATGGAAAAAGATGAAATGATCACGGTTTTGCTAATAGAAACCATAGTAAAAATATGAGGATTGCAAACGGGTCATGGCAGATTCCCGGAACCGGTGGGTGGACGCAAAATACAGCGCCGCCACCACATAGCCACAAAACGTGCACATTAATCAGATGTCGGCTATGTCGATGCCAGACAGTAGTCAACGGCAACACTGGCAGTCGCCGCAAACATGTGCATCACCTAACCAGATGCAATCACACAATGTACGCTTTGTGGATGTGACGAAAGCTGAGCAAAGTTCATATTCGCAGGCATCAGTCTGTGGACGACCCCTGTAGGCCTACGTCAGTCGGTCGCGGCACAGAATGAAGGCACAACACAACGACATTTAACCATGTTGCGATACAAAGACGGGGATGACCTGAGACAAGTTGTTTCAGGAAACCCGTAGTTCTACGAAAGACCTAGTGGAAGTGGTTCAAGACGCTGTTAATGGTTCCATCAACAGTGCTGATGCGCAATAAGTTATAGACACAGGAGATCTCTTTCATTTTAGGATTACAGCTTCTTCAAATGAGTCAATCAGGTCAAGCATTTCCCTATATTCTCCATACAAAATTGTAATGTTGTACTGGTTATTAGTGCTAAAAGTCAAGTGATTAAACGTCAGGTCCAGGCTGGTGTCATGGTATGAAAATGAGCCATTTATTGAACTTTTCTATTAGTAAATAATCTGTCAGTTCCTGCGTTCCTAGGGTGGGACTTTATGCTCGAGAGGGACGCACAGATCGACCTTTCACGTGGGCTTATTTGCATAGTAGACAATGGAGAGAAGATTGCACTGGATTTTGTAAAAACCAATGACAATCATGGTAAATACTGCCACAGGGTCAAGGTGAAATGCATGCAACCAAATGTTTTGTTTTTACGCAACAACCGACATGAGGAAGGTCATTGTATGATAAATGTTGCCCATAACGAAGAAGCACGTAATGTGGGTAATATGGCGCAGGCAGAATCAGATTACTTAAGTGTCGAGCAACAATGTGAGCTAGTAAGATTACTCCACATTACAAGGAAAAACCAGGGGTGATACAAGGATAGTGTAAAACATGCAAGTGTATGAACATCAGATCTGGTATTGTGCTGTCTATTCTGTGCCGTGGTCTCAGGAAATAGGCCGTGATGAAGGAGTTACGCAAAATGCTAGACTGAGGTGTGATCAATACTTCTTTCTCACCCTATAGCAGCCCACTGTTAGCTATGGCTAAGCCTGTCAGTAGTATTTCCTAGGTGCGGGATACACGTGACGGCAACAAAATCATTGTACCTCTCACGACAAGACCCGAGGGCCCGGAAGATCGGATTCAGAAAAACTTTGGAACCAAATACCTTACCTCGATCGATTTACGATCATTGTACTGGCAAATCAGGCTGTCCAAAAGATCGAAGAAATACATTGCATTCGTACTCACTCGTAAAAGTTACCAGTTTAGAGTTCTGCCCTTTGGTTTGAATGTAAGCGCAGGCGCGATTATCACCACATTCGATACTGTGTTCAGACCTGAGCTATTAGATCGTGTGACAGCTTTTGTCGACTATCTGCTTATTGCGACTGCCACTTGGCAGGAATTCTTAGAACTGATTAACAAAGTACTGGCTAAGTATGCGGACGCAGGCATAACCGCCAACTTAAATAAATCTAAGTTCGGACGGCGTGAAATAAAATTCCTGGGCCATAATATAATTTCGCGCCAAGGTATAGTACCAGAACCGGCAAAAATGGATGCAATAGAGCAGTTCCCATCCCCAAGAAAAAAGAGGCAACTCAAAGCTTTTATGGGACTTACTTAATTCCTTAGGTGCTTCGTCCCCATTGAGTTACTCAATAGTGAGGCACTACTGAGTCTTCTAAAGAAGATTGCGCATTGGTGTTGGACGAATTGTGTAAAGATGACATTGGTGAAATTAAACAGTCACTTGTAAATTCTGACACTTTACAGCACCCCGACGTGACTAAGGATTTTTGTATTGCAATGAATACCTTATCTTACAGTGCTTACCTTTTCCAGACCGATGAATCGTAAGACAAGACGGAAGTGAGAATTATCGGATTTGCAAGCAGAGTGCTGTCAGGATGTGAAAGGGCCTACACTATGGCAGATCTGAAGGCATTGGCGGTTGTGTGGGCCTTCAAAAAGTGTCACTGTTATGATTATGGAAGACGAAGGTCTTTTGTGATAAGAACTGAGTGTCCTACTAAGTCTTCAGTTATCCCCTTGATCTACAACATATTTGCTAGTATTCTGAGGCTTCTGCATGTCTATGATAACTGGAGGGTTTGGTTGATCTACTGACACACCCAACGAGGGAATTTCATCGAGCCCGCTTTGTTGGTGAAAAATTCTGCTAGTTGTATCTAAATCTACTGCATATAGTGTCATGGAAAAAAATCATCTGAAAGACTTCTGAAATGCAGTAGACGACTTTCCCTCAAAATTCTCCCTCAGAGAACCAACTACAACAGAACAGTTTCCCCTGGTACGTAGAGTAGGCCCATATGTGATAGTCGAAGTAAATTATCTGACCAAATGTAACCTGGACACCACTGTGTAGTGCGGAACTGACCATAAGATGTCACTAAAGGTGCAACGCCAGTGTAAAACGAGGCGGGGAGTATTTTGTTGTCCTTAGAGAAGGCCGGCCGAAGTGGCCGTGCGGTTCTAGGAGCTGCAGTCTGGAACTGCGAGACCGCTACGGTCGCAGATTCGAATCCTTCCTCGGGCATGGATGTGTGTGATGTCCTTAGGTTAGTTAGGTTTAACTAGTTCTAAGTTCTCGGGGCCTAATGACCTCAGAAGTTAAGTCCCATAGTGCTCAGAGCCATTTTGAACCTTAGAGAAGCAGCAACAGCAGACTGGGTCCGTCAGGTGAGGGCTTGTCATTAGAAATCACCTGAGTAACAAATCCATTAAGGGCATTTCAACCCTTCTAAAGCTTCCCAAGTCACTTTTGGCCATGTGACTTGAAAAGCAAAGCAACAGCCACAGCTAAGCCAAGAGCAGTGAGACTTCTTGTACTGACGGATAGTGACCGTCGCGCTTTGCAGAGGGTGGTTGTAAATAGAGATGGGCAGACTCGTTCGTTCTTGGGAAGTAGTTCACTGGTGATCGCTCTTTTTTGGGAAACGTTCATTTTTACTCGTTCACCATTTATTTGTGCTTGATATACGGTTTTTATGAAAAATTGAAAACTAGTAGCATAGGTGACAGAAGATGGAAGGCTCCAAGAGGGGGCACTTGCCTCCCCCCTGGAGTACAGAGTTTTTATTCATAACAGAATTCTAACACACTTGTAATTTTCGTGATTCTGCAAAACCTCTCGTTTAGCCAACTGTAGCGTTACGTGGCTGATCGTAGTGAAATACACTACTGGCCATTAAAATTGCTACACCACGAAGATGACGTGCTACAGACGTGAAATTTAACTCACAGGAAGAAGATGCTGTGGTATGCAAATGATTAGCTTTCCAGAGCATTCAAACAAGGTTGGCGCCGGTGGCGACACCTACAACGTGCTGACATGAGGAAAGTTTCCAACCGATTTCTCATACACAAACAGCAGTTGACCGGCGTTGCCTGGTCAAACGTTGTTGTGATGCCTCGTGTAAGGAGGAGAAATGCGTACTATCACGTTTGCGACTTTGGTAAAGGTCGGATTGTAGCCTATCGCGTTTGCGGTTTATCATATCGCGACATTGCTGCTCGCGTTGGTCGAGATCCAATGACTGTTAGCAGAATATGGAATCGGTGGGCTCAGGGGGGTAATAAGGAACGCCGTGCTGGATGCCTCGTATCACTAGCAGTCGAGATGACACGCATAATATTCCCATGGCTGTAACGGATCGTGCAGCCACGTTTCGATCCCTGAGTCAGCAGATGGGGACGTTTGTAAGACAACAACCATCTGCACGAACAGTCTGACGACGTTTGCAGCAGCATGGACTATCAGCTCGGAGACCATGGCTGCGGTTACCCTTGACGCTGCATCACAGACAGGAGTACCTGCGATGGTGCACTCAACGACGAATCTGGGTGCACGAATTCGGATGAATCCAGCTTCTGTTTACAGCATCATGATGGTCGCATCCGTGTTTGGCGACATCGCGGTGAAGGCACATTGGAAGCGTGTATTCGTCATCGCCATACTGGCGTATCACCCGGTGTGATGGTATGGGGTGCCATTGGTTACACCTCTCGGTCACCTCTTGTTCGCATTGACGGCACTTTGAACAGTGGACGTCACATTTCAGATTTGTTACAACCCGTGGCTCTACCCTCTATTCGATCCCTGCAAAACCCTACATTTCAGCAGGATAATGCACGACCGTATGTTGCAGGTGCTCCACGGGCCTTTCTGGATACAGAAAATGTTCGACTGCTGCCCTGGCCAGCACATTCTCCAGATCTCTCAACAACTGAAAACGTCTGGTCAATGGTGGCCGAGCAACTGGCTCTTCACAATACGCCAGTCGCTACTCTCGACGAACTGTGGTAGCTGCATGGGCAGCTGTACCTGTACACGCCATCCAAGTTCTGTTTGACTCAATGCCCAGGCGTATCAAGGCAGTTATTACGGCCAGAGGTGGTTGTTCTGT
Organism: Schistocerca cancellata; assembly: GCF_023864275.1. Lineage (NCBI taxonomy): Eukaryota > Metazoa > Arthropoda > Insecta > Orthoptera > Acrididae > Schistocerca > Schistocerca cancellata. The sequence continues at coordinate 397,947,139 of NC_064631.1, forward strand.
GTAGTGATTTCTCAGGATCTATGCACCAAAATTGCGTGAAAATGTAATCACATGTCAGTTCTAGTATAATATATTAGTCCAATGAATACCCGTTTATCATCTGCATTTCTTCTTGGTGTAGCAGTTTTAATGGCCAGTAGTGTATTAAGTAGAAAGCCGCGGCCGAAGTGAACTATGAAAGACCGTTCCTTAGAATTCGTTCATAGCTCGTTCCGTTCATCTTGATGAACCGTTCCTTGGGACCCATTAGTTCACACACGACCCATCTCTAGTTGTAAACATTACCATGAAATCAGCGGGAGGAATCACTAGTGAGATGCAAAGTATTACCAGCAATTGAGGTAGTAGATTTACTGCGCACAGGGAGTGACAGAGAATAGGGCACAATGGTCAAGCAACTCCCTGTAAACCACACATTTCTGTAATCAGTGCTAAGCGACGCTTGAGGTGGTGTAAAAAGCGACGCCAAGGGACAGCAGACGACCAGAAGCGAGTGATTTGGAGTCATGAATCGGGCAAGATGCGGTGGCCGCTGCGCAGTGATGCGCAGTTTTCATCCAAAGCGCTGGGCGAGTCCATTCGTTTGTTTGGGAGGGGAGGCCGTCAGGCGTTTACCATCTTTCAGCCGGTCGGCGATGACAGAATCTAGGCGCACGCCCTGCGATCGTTCTCAAACGACTTATTTCATTTTTTGATTTACTTGTAGCTTTACGTCAGATTCATTATGATGTGCCCACCATTTCTTTTATGGTCACAATTATTGTGATAATTATGAGGAAGTGAGACACTACGTGAAGTTCGAAAAATATTTGCAATGAAAACATCTTCAAGCCTTGTTCCACGAAGAGAGTTTTTCAGTTTCCCAACGAGATGATAGTCACATGGAGCCAAGTCAGGACTGTAAGGCGGGTGTTTCAGTGTTGTCCATCCGAGTTTTGTGATCGCTTCCACGGTTTTTTGACTGATATGTGGCCCTGCATTGCTGTGCAACAGCAAAACATCCTGCTTTTGCCGATGTGTTCGAACACGACTCAGTCGAGCTTGAAGTTTCTTCAGTGTCGTCACATATGCATCAGAATTTATGGTGGTTCCACTTGGCATGATGTCCACAAGCAAGAGTCCTTCGGAATCGAAAAACACCGTAGCCATAACTTTTTCAGCAGAAGGTGTGGTTTTGAATTTTCTTTTTCTTGAGTGAATTTGCATGATGCCACTCCATTGATTGCCTCTTCGTCTCTGGTGAAAAATGATGGAGCCATGTTCCATCACCTGTCACAATTCTTCCAAGAAATTCATCTGCACCATTCTCGTACTGTTCCAAAAGTTCGCTGCATACCGTTTTTCTTGTTTCTTTGTGAGCCACTGTCAACATCCTGGGAACTCACCTGGCACAAACCTTTTTTAACACCAACACTTTCAATATTCTGCAAATACTTCCTCCCTCTACCCCAACATAGTGTGACAAATCGTTCACTGTGATGCGTCTGTCAGCAGTCACCAATTCGTTAACTCTCTGCACATCGTCTGGAGTGTGTGCAGTACGAGGCCTGCCGCTGTGAGGACAATCCTCAATATTGCCGTGCCCGCTTTCATCACGTAATCTGCTTGCCCACCGACTAACTGTACTGCGATCGACAGCAGCATTTCCATACAGCTTTTTCAACCTCTTGTGGATGTTTCCCACTGTCTCGTTTTCACAGCACAGGAATTCTATGACAGAATGTTGCTTCTGATGAACGTCAAGTGTAACAGCCATCTTGAAGACATGCTGTGACGGCGCCACTCACGGGAACAGACTGAACTAAGTTTGAAAACAAGTGGGAAGGATGTGTCTACACACCGTAAAACTTTCACACATGCAGAATGAAAACTATGTTTTTACCAAAATAGTGTGCATTTCTTTTAGAGTGACCCTCGTATATTGCTGCGTAAGAAATTTAGCTAACGCATTGAAGATTTCTTTAGACTTGAGTGGAGCTCTCGATCTGTCACCAGTCTCGAGAAACTTGATCTGACGCAGCGCTTTCATTTGCAATCGTGCTGCGCCAGTGATAAAGACAGAGTGAAATATCCACAACATTCCTCATATTTCATAAACGGTTTCAGATATCGAAATGAGATTCTGGCAAACGATAAGCGCGCAAAGAGAGAGTATTTTTCTATATGGTTATTATGCAAAACTTCATTATCTACCGTATTATTCCAGTAACTATAGACTTTTTCGATGAAAGAATGTAATTTTTAAGGGCAACCGATAGCTGATGAAACGAGAAATGCTATGGGATTTGGAACAACGTAAGTCAAGTCATTACACTTTTTTATTTTACCAAGGATATGCTTTTTCATAAGATGCTTTCCCTCAGTTCCTCACTTAATAAACTTAATAGACCATTATTTCCGAATTCTCTCGCAGTTGTGTCTGCCGATGTGTTAGCGAGGTGAGACTGTCTAAACTCCGCTGTGTTTCGGCAAAAGAAGCAAACTGTAACGCGCCAGTAAAATTACTCAAAATTCGCCACTCGTGACACTTCTCTGAAAGTTACAAATGGTTAACAAGCCAAGCGAAAATAAAGCGCTGCTTTTCGGCGGAATTCTTTTTAGATACTAACCTAAGCAGTTGTGACCATAGATCTTTGTGCATGGTTGCGAGGTGCCGGGGATAGCAGTGCGTTTTGCACTAAATTCACCTAGAATTTGCATATGGAAATGATGCTCTAAGCCCCCCCTTTCCTAACTCCGACTTTTGCTGTTGCATATGGATTAAAAAAGAAACGCGAACTGATCGTATTCGACCCTGCAATTGGAGTAGAGAAGAGTTTGGCACCTGCAGTAATTTAGATTGATAAAAATTAATTGACAGTGGATAGTTTAATTAATGTGGTGACTGGTCAAAGGGTTGCTCTAAAGAACTACAGAATGAAAGTTCTGTTCAAGATAACAACTGGATTTATTCTAACTAAATTCAAAATGAAAAACACATGAAACATTTACAATACGTCAATTTGATACACAGATAGTTGTTGTGAAGGTGAAGTTGTCCATAAACTAGCTTGTGACGTTTATGACCAAGTGATATGTGGAGCCAGTTACTTGCAACTCAAATCTGAAGAAAAACGCCCAGCAAACCCGACATTAATTGCGCTGCAACAGTAGTGAGAACTCAGGCAATGAGAACCCAAGACAGAACAAAGATGGAAAGTACGGAAACATGTGCGCTCTGCTGAGCTCTCATTATGACGTAGCAAAATTCCCTAATCTGCTGGTGCTGCGGACATACATTACCAGGCTGTCTTCTTAACTGCAAGGACACGATCTGGCGTACCGGAGGCGATGGCTGGTTGCTTCGACGTCCCATCATGGTGATGATAATGCCCCGGCTATATCCCGATACTAATTATCCTGGCCTGGTTGTTCCAGACTAAGGACTTCCTAGCATTTCAAATACGCATCTGAGGGAGACGAAGAAAGCCCGCCACACAATTACTGATGGTACAATGATTGTTTTTAAGAAGCGAAATCACACAGTAACGCCGATACAGCGAACTTTAGCCAAAACTGCTCAAGACGGACAACATAGGCCGTTTGTACGCAGAACGCTCAATTGCCAACTGTACTCGGAAAGTTATGTTGAAGCTCAATGGCTCAAAATGGCTCTGAGCACTATGTGACTTAACTTCTGAGGTCATCAGTCGCCTAGAACTTAGAACTAAGTAAACTTAACTAACCTAAGGAGATCACATACATCCATGCCCGAGGCAGGATTCGAACCTGCGACCGTAGCGGTCGCTCGGCTCCAGACTTTAGCGTTGAAGCTGAATCTTCAGCAACTTTGTCAAACAGGTACTATTGAACAAAAGTGTATTAGACAGCCATCGGAAGGCAGACTGTCAAGAGCAAAGAGTGCTCAGTCTTGTAACCTATTCAGAGCGAAAGGCGAGACTAGACTCCCATCACAGAGCACCCGTACAAGCCGAACCCAGTACATTTCCACCCCCACCACAGTGGCCGTGGTTAAACGAGCCAATCAGCAACTTGATAACCGGTAGAATATTCCACTCTATTGCCGAAGCACTTCTTCTACACCAATGGAGATACTTGGGGCCAATTTTTGCGCCGATTTTGCTACGTCACGGAGCTTTTCCCTGATCAAGCCAATCATAGGTAATCTTTTACAGAAAACGCGGGAATTTGCCAGCGAAAACTGCCTGGGAACTCATGTCGTGCCCACGCCTCGCTCATAGCTCTCCAGAAGGTGTGTTTACCGAATTTCCGCGAAGAAACAGAATATCTCACCCCAGGCGCTCCCTCAGAACCCACCGTGGGCGTGTCGTCCCGCTCTTTTGACAATGTCGGCGTCTGGGCAGCGTCCACGCCATTCAGCCAGTCGCTCACACCAGCCGGCATAACCCTTCCTTGACCAGCAGAACACTCCTGTCTTTCTAGACCACCCAGGCGACAAGAGATGCCACTTGGGAATGAATAGCAATTCTTCACTGCATGCAATTAGAGAGGAAAACATTCATATCTTCCGAGTTCTCAATACTAGCACTGTAATGACCATTCTCGGCTGTACCTCCCCAAATCGAGTTACTAAGAGTAAGATGATTGCTGTAAGTATGAGAGGGGGCAAGCCACTGTGTGCATTGCAAAGGCATGCCACCTCTCATGGTCACCATCCCATCCAAGTGCGGGCATGAAGGAGACCTACTTACAAAAAATGTGAGTGTAGACTTCAGTTTACAACGCCACTTCCCCTCCAGCGCTCGGCGTTTCCCCTATAGCGCCTGCGCACAGCCCCCACCACTACCGCTCCCACCACGTGTTCCCTGGCGTTTGTGTATCTACCGGCCTATGTATTCTGCTCGCTCTATACTTGTGGCAACCCGATGGAGCAGTTTGGGTTCGGCAAGTGCCTGAAGAACGCTAAGTGCCACGACTGAGGTGGCAACAGTGAAGTGCAGAGGAGGTGACGTTGTGGTTGTAAGAGGTCCATGACTAAGGAATTTATTGCTAGCGCACTCGAGCAGATGTAATTTCGATGGATTGCTCACGCGCTGCCTGCGATATGTATGCTATAAGAGAATCTCAGAACAGAGAACAATGTTGGCTGCAGTAAGAGCAGTGTCAGTAGTAGTTGTGGTAGCTCGCAGTCGGCCGAATTGGGGCGGTCGTGCCTGGGCTATGTAGTATCAGGTAAAAGCAGCCGCACGCGTATCTAGTTTGTTACAACAAAATTTGTACTATTGTTATATCAAGTCCCATGTAAATTTTTCAAAACAATTTTTAATGATAATCTTTTTTATATAATTAACTTTTTGACAATCATTCATCTGAATTTAAAGAATTTACTAATTTCTATGGTCATCTCGATTATCGTAAAGTAAAATCAGTTGTTTGTTTCTATACATGACAAATCTAGTGGCCAGCATTGCAAAGGGCTCTGCAAAAAAAAAAAACTACTTATAGGTGCAGATATATACGCTTATCCGGCGACTTCATTGAGGTAAGAATTTTCAGTTTATTCAGTGTGATCTTTCAGGGCCATGTCGCAGCACTGCTGACGTCAAATTTACCAGTTTAGATTCACAGTCAGTTAATTATTGAAAGGTTATATATGAGTCACATTTGTTATTGGGAGGTTAGTCACGTTGTTATTGCAAGGTTACGGAATTTATCTATGAGGAAGTTACACTAAATGTGAATGTTATAATTATATTTTTACTGTTGAGAGGTTACACGATATGTGGAGGATTTTTGTGGTTAGAGCGAGTTATCTTTATTGCATTTAAGGAAACGCCTCTAATGAATGCCCTTACTATTTAAATCGATTTTGCTGAAAGTCTTAAGTTACATGAAATCAGCCTATTAAAATCTCTGGTGGAGCCCTTCTTCTTAATATTCAGCGGCTGGCTTGCTAGAAAAGATCTTCACATACGTTATTATTATTAAGCGCTGCATTCAGTTGGGAAAAAATCGATCGTTTTGAACACTTCGTTCAGTTGACGACAGATCTAAAATTTCAGATGTGGACGAAGCCTTTTTGGACGATTTCAATAAAACTCAGAGATTGCAGGCTCTCTTCGTCACAGCTGAAACTTCCCAATTAATTACAGGCCCCAGACAATCATCAACAATTCAGACAGAGAACGCATTCGTCATTCACTCTAAAATGAAATGGTCACAAACCTTATTTCTGAGGAAAATTGTATATTGAATCCATTTCCGTACATGTTCCGTTTCCGTGGATTTTTAGTCTCATGAAATTTACTTTTACAAGTCCTTCTTTCTCTTTGTCTACCCCGCTAGCGGCACAAACTTTCCTGCCTCGCTTTTTCGCGAAGAAGAGTAAATAAATCTCCTTTTGCAATACGAAAATCTTCCAACCGATACTTTCCGAAGCTGTTCCTTTCTCTCTCTTTCTATCTCTCTTTCTATAACTATAATGACCATGGAGCATACACCTGTGTACCTCTGTTGTTCCAAAGAATAAACGTACTCGAAAAATACCTTGGCGTCGACGAGCTGTCGGCGCATATATTACTAGAAAATCTGCTCAGATACTTTTCATACGTAAATAAATGTGGATGATTTGATTGACCATTATTAATTATTGCGTGGTAGAGGGTAATTTTCCGTGGGGAGATTACACGCCGACTGTGGAAGGAGGTGCACACATTTAGAACATTGTGTACTGTGTGACAACACACCCTGTCATAATGCAGCATCTTTGCGGCAATGGTTTGTGGACAATAACATTCCTGAACCCAATGGAACGCCCTTGTAATGAGTTTAAACGTTGACCTTGCTGCAACCCCAGCGTCCAGCGTCAATACCTAGTTTCGGCTGTTGAGGAAGAACAGACTGCCGTTCCTCCACAGGAAGTCAAACACCTCATTGAAAGAGCCACCAGCGGAGCTGAAGCCATCAGAAAGGAGAAAGGTGGTCACAGCTCCACATTAAATGCATAAAAAGGCGTTTGGATACTTATGATCAAATAGTGTGCTCTCATACTTCAACAAAAATCTAATAATCGCAATTTCGGAGAGCTGGTGCGCGTATAACCGAACCACAAATTTAGGTAGTCGTGATTGGGAAATACGATTGAAGACTAGATCGACTGCTAGAAGGCGACCTGGGGAGCAGCAGTTTGCGTTCCAAAGGATCATGGGAAGCATTACTCTCTCTACGATTTATTTTAGAAGGTAAGCTTGGAGAGAAGCAAATTAACATATATAACGTAATTAAATTTGACAATGTTGACTGGAATACACTCTTAAATTCTAAATTAATGAGGAATAAAGTACAGGGAGCGAAAGGCTGTCTGTACAGAAAACAGACTGCAATCGTAAGAACTGAAGGATATGTATGGCAAACACCAGTTGAGAATGGAGAGACAGGGTTGCAACACGTTATTCAGTCTGAACCTTGAACAACCCAGGAACAATTTGGAAAGGGAACTTCAGTTATCGTGAACGCGAATGTAGGGAATAATCAGATTTCTCTCGTTGCGCACGTTACATTTTATATATCATAGTCTGGTTCTACAAACCTGTGGGAGAAACTTAGCTTCTATAAGATATTTGGGTTTTGAACAGCTTTTACCTGTAGCACGCTTCATTTTGCGGGTATTGATCTTACCGAATGAACTGTTCATCTACACTTCTATTCCAGCTCTGCTTTACCTCCGTTCTTGTTTCCTAACATCACATACGCTCTTTTGTTATATCTTGATAGACTAGCTGTAAAGGAAGAAATTATACAGTGAATAAATGGCTTAGTCGCAGTCTAGGAGCTATTATCACGATGACTGTTTCTCTGCTGCGGGGTATGTGCTCTGAGGCATAACAGCCTCATCTGCAAAAATCAAGGTACCGAGTTCAATCTCCCTGCACATAGTTTTCATCGGTCAGGAAGTTTCACAGCTGTGCATAATCTGCTACAAAGTAAATGTACCGTTTTCTTCTGTTGCTTGTTTAAGAACTTAACGACTTTTTTTTGCTGTGTCGTAAAACTGTAGAACACTTACTCTAGAACGGGAGATGACAACTGAAAGGACTGTAGGTCGAGCGATACCAAATTTGGTGTTATTCTCTTTCTTCTTAACAATACGCAATATGGATTTGTACTAGGGGTGTTCAATAAGTAATGCAATATTTTTTTCTCCTTCAATTTCGGTTGCAAATATGCGGAATTTGTTGTGGGACATTGTGGAATATTCCCGCTTCGGCGCCTATAGTTTCATGAGATTCCAATAGATAGCGGCGCTATACGTAGCCTTCAGAATGGCGTCTGTAACGGAAATGCGGTCCAAGCAGAGAGTTACCATTGGGTGCTTTTTCGCGGAAAATCAGAACATCGCAGATATTCGTAGGCGCTTGTAGAATGTCTTCAGAGACCTGGCAGCGAACAAAAGCACGGTGAGTCGTTGGGCGCGAAGGCCTATCCGATCTCCGGCGTGTCGGCCAGGAGCACAAAGCAGTGCTATCCTCAGGAAATTGAAGAAAGAACTTTACCATGACAACGCAAAAGTCTCACACATGTCTGCGCACCAGAGGGGAGTTCACAAAACTTCCCGCGTATCCATCTGTATAGACTCCTTTCATGATTTGTGATTTCCCTAAATCACTCCAGGCAAATGCCGGGATGGTTCCTCTGAAAGGGCACGGCCGACTTCCTTCCCCATCCTTCCCTAATCCGATGAGACCGATGACCACGCTGTCTGGTCTCCTTCCCCAAACCAACCAACCAACTTTCATGATTTCTTCTCATACCGTGAGTAGCCTTCCGTTAGTTGTCTGACACATCATTAAAATTTGCTGGAATTCTTTTTTACTAATTTCAGATAACGTATAAAATTTCTTTTTCCTAAAGTCAAAGTATCTAACGATAAGTGAAAGAAACGAACGCTAATCACAAATTATTGTTGTTAGGTGTTTTGGTATGGCGGTAGTTCTACGTGACCACATTCCTGCTTGTAACTTAATAAGCACGTCTTTGGCACCATTACTACAGTTGTTCCTAATCAGAAATTTAATATTTTAGTTGTGAACCTCCACACACGTCGAGATTTAATCTACACGTCTTCAAAGACCCCAAGCAACTGGACTGTCTTTGGCACAGAGCACGTAATAACAGAATTATTGGCGACTTCCCCCTTCTTACTCAGTTTGTGACTGCTTCTGTATGGTGCTGAAGTGCACTGATATATGTGTCTTTATTATTGTAGTCATAAGAGCATTTATATTCGTAGCGGGACAAATTGTCCTCGTTCTGAAGTTCCGTTAACATATGTATGGTGTTCTCGAGCCGAACTAACAGATCCACCAGGAAATACGCAGCTCTTCATTCGCCCTTAGTATGGGAATTTTCACTTGATGAGAGTTCCAGGCAGGCGAGCAATACTTAAGAACAGTCAGCACGAATGTCCTGTAAGTTACATTTTCGTAGAGAAGTCATACATTCCCGTGATCTCCATACACCCTGCCGTGCGGTTAGAAGCGCCATGTCCCGGTTTGCGCGGCCCCTCCCGCCGGAGGTTCGAGTCCCCCCCTAGGGCATGGGCGTGTGTGTTGTTCTTAGCATAAGTTAGTTTAAATAGTGTGTAAGTCTAGGGACCGATGACCTAAGCAGTTTGGTGCCTTAGAAATTCACACATACATTTGAGCATTCCATACACCCCTTCCCCCTCCTATACCCAACGGACTGTGCAATTTGCCATCAACAGTGACCCATTTTAGAAATTCTAAAGCAAACGTCTCTCTTGCTGGTCTGTCAACAGGAAGCAACTCGTGCACATGAGTAATTTAGAGTGGATAGCATAGAAGGATATTTCGTAGGATTTAACGCACCGTGCTCACACGTATGTCCAATGTTTGGGCAATTCTCCGTGCACTACGCGTTTGCACACTACCACTCGTCTCCTCCTGCATTGCTGTGGCCACTGCTTCCACTAACGTCGAATCAATTCGTTTCCTCCCTCGACCAGGTTTCACACCAAAAGAACCCATATTTTCTGCAGACCCACGGCAGTTATCGGACCAACGCCTTTTGTCAAACCCTTCACTGTCCGGAACTTCGGAAGCGCGACGTGTGCACTGTCATCATTCTTGTAATACAGCTTTACAAGCAGAGCGCGATCCTGCCTTGAGACAGTCATGGCGAACGTCGCAGACGCGAAAGGAGGAAAAGTCGTGTACCCGGTGTGTTTACACCAACTTCAATGGGCTGTGCGCATGGCAGGTGTTTTCATTTACGTACTCTGACACATACAGTGCCATCTATTGATCGAGTTTCACACTATTTTTTTCTTCTGCCATACGTTTTCTCTCTTCTCCGATAACATTCCGTTGCAATTTGATGTCATTCTGAGAAGTGTTGTTATTTATACAGTTCAATTATAATCACCTTGTAGTGTGGCATTTCATAGTTGATATCGAAATCAGCCTCTGATGTGTCATATATGATAAGGGGTCTGAAGCCAGTAGTTAGCCTCTCAGGAGATTCCTGACAGGTCCCACAAATACTTTTTTTTCATTTATCGCGTAAACAAACGGCAGTTTGTTGTATGCTTTGACATAAACTACCTGACTGCATTGTGCAGCAGTTGCTAATTCCGTGAAGGTAGCGTTGAAATGAATTTGTAATGTGTTAATAACACATTTCTGACATCTCGTATTACTTTACCTCTAAGTCTTTGTTAGAAATGTTCTCGTCATCTTCCTACTTCATTGTTAGCTTTTGTTAGATTGTGAGATGGTGTTAATGTTTCTTGATTTTTCTCTCTTCATATCCTCCCTAGAAAAATTTTGTAACTGTAATTTTGGCTATCTTATAGTTACTAATAATTGTTAAGTTCCGTAGTTTCTAGAATTTAAATAGCGTTAGTTTGATTTCGACCTATGTTGTTATATTGTCAAATCCTACGAAATTTGCTTCTTTAAATTGCTTTTAGATTTTTTCCTCAATTTCCTCTACCTGTTCGTGAGTTCACTTTTATCACATACCTTGCCTGTTTGTAGCTTTTTATTCTTCTTGACTTTTATTATGTAAGTCCATTTTATCTCTATATATGCAGTGCTTATAAAGCTTCACATTGTTTCTGAGAGATTCTTCTTTGTCGTTTGTAAACTGGGACAAACAGCACCGCTTCACACAACAGCTTCCAAAACACAATATAAAATACAATTGTTAACTACGTTCTTTAATTTTTAAATATTGTGCTTTTCTAACTGTGAAAGCAGATTCACATCTGTACAGCCATGGTGCTTTTGGTTTTCGATTCGTATCTATTGCTCATTTGATTTTGTGTTACCCATTTACTTCTTATTCCAACCTAATAGTACCAAAACACGTGGTGCACATAGGAAATGGGAATGCGTTTTTATTTGCTTTCTCTGAAGAGTAAGGCGTTCTCTTTTTCTACTGTATATTTTTTTAACTTGGGTGTGTTTCGTCTCTATTTGTGATATTAAACTCGGTCATCTTCTCATAATCTTTGGTTTTATCTTCTCATAAAGCTAATTTTTGTACCTGACTATAGTTATCAAGATTTTAAACATTTGATTGTTGATTTTCTGGCACAATTTGTTAATGTTGTACAGTAACCAAGGTTATAATTGCAAAAAACAATCAGATCTACTTAATTTTTCGTTTCAGCACTGTTTATTGATTCTATGAACTAGATATTTAATGTATATTTTCTATTCACTCTCACAGACGATATAAGGAGGAAAAAAATGGTTCATGAAATTTATAACATTCAACATTGCAGGAATAAGTAATAGCATTACCAAAGAACAAAAAATTTCACATATTGGTAATTCTGCTTGGAATGCCTAACTAAACGTAATATCAAACGATTAGTGGCAGATATAAGTTGCGAATGCAAAATAAAACTGCAATAAATGATACTCAACGTGGGAACTGTCGGACGTTGTAGGAAGTGCTTCAGCTGTATTTGTTTTCCTGGTAGAGATCATTCATATTTCCTGATGCAAGTTAAATGAGAAACTACATAGACGTAAATAAATAGGAGAATATCAACAATCTGTTGACAAATTTATTTCACGATGTTTGTAGTTTTGCCATTTTCTTTCACTGTTGTTTATACTTCCCAAGACCTAGGGCTTAGAAAATTAAGTATTCTGTGTAAGTGGAATAGTTCACAGGTAGCAGCATAGAAGAAAGAGAATATTTTTCAATTGAAACAAAATTTTTATTAAAAAAGAATAAATAAACGAGTTTTGGAAGACAATAGTCAGATCAAAACAATAAGGTTCCTGACCTTTGTGATATACGAATAAAGCGGGCCTCTGCGGACACAAAAATGGCAAGACCAGCATGGAGGAACAATAACCAAAAGGAACCATAATACTGATTACACACTTAAATAAATCTGTATCACAGGTTTGCGCGTCTTTGGTGTCTCAGCTTCGTAGAACAAAACTTATCGACAATGCACTCATACATGGGCATAAGAAATCAACTGGTTGATTCAGAACTTTTACACGATTCATTTATGTAAACTCTGGCATGTCCATTTCTTCGAGGCACAGAAAAATAGCAGTCCATAGTTACATATTTCAGCATAACTACTTAACAGAATCACAGGTGTTAGCTCCACCTTCAAACTTCATTATTGTTCCTCTGTAGTAAATCAAAAGATACGTTTCACCTCAGTCCCACAATTATGTCTTCAGGAACACGTCCATTTAAAACACTGAAAGAAGAACCATTGAAGTCCTTTCGTTTTAAGACACTTTCTTCTACTATGACAATTGATGAAGCAGAGCGACCGATTGAAGGAGCACGCCGATATGGATACAGAGCATTAAATGCACTGATGGGCGCTTTGTGATGGTGGAACATCTCCTTGAATAATGGCTGAGATGATTTAAACAGGAGAACAAAATTATGCAGGAGATTCTTGTTCATGCAGAACTCGATTGATTAGATTGTCTTTAACTTGTGCAGTCTTCATCTGAGGTGATAGGTGAGTTTCCACCAACCTAGGCATCACGGTCACGAAGGTACTGCCAATGCACACAGAAGGCAAACTTCTGTCTTCCAGTGTAGACTGATGGACACTGAAGCAGTATTTATTCTTCTGACTTTCACTGTAAGCTAACCCACACTGAACCAGCAGGTGGGTATTTGGGATGAGTAGAGGAGGTAGGTTTGGATCAATGGAATCGTGTAGTTTGGGATGAGAGAATGGTAATTATGAACGGCACTGGAGTGTTTCTGTGGGAAGGTATGGAGACTGTACCACTCTGGACCAGCAGGTGGCATCTCAGAGGAGTGATTATAGTGCATGAGGTAGATTTGTAATTGGAGATACCTGGTGTACCACTGGAAGGGTAACAGCCTTTTCCTGTTGGGAAAATATTGGTTGTTTGAAACCTGTCGACATACGTCGAGTATCATTTGAGCGATGTGGATGTTCTAGTTTGCAGAAAGGGATGAATGAGCCTCTCGTGCTTCTGTTGAAGGAACGTGGAGACAGGCAGGGTCCAGTGAGAGTTGTGGAGTGCCGAGTTGGTTGCGGCCACGTCTTCTGGGGAAGCCGAGTTGAGCCTCTTAGGAGACGATCACGAGGCCGCCTACTACGAACTGCAGGCACTGGTCGTGGATGTGAAACGCACTGGCGAACGTGGCCTGCTCCTTCGGCGTCATGCTGCGCGATTTGAAACGCCGCGTGGTGGTGACGGTGGGGGCGGCGGCAGCCGGCGGCGAGACGGGTGCTCTGGGGGCGGTGGTGGCGGAGGCGGCGGGGGCGGGGGCGGGGGTGGCGACGGGAGCCTTGACGCGGCCCCCGCTCCCTGTGTAGGTGACGCAGCCCCCGCCTACCGTGGCCACGACGCGCACCTTGCCGCCGTTGCCCGTGTAGCAGACGCTGCCTCCGTTCTGCTCCACCAGCACGCGACTGTCGTTGCCTGTGACCTGGATGCAGCCAGAGTTGCTGCGCACTCGGATTTTGTTGCCGTTTCCCACTATCTGCAAAAAGACAACAGGACACACTTCGTTAGTCAACGCTACGAAAAATTATCTCATACTACGTCTATTGCACTTTTAATTTATGTATAATATATTGTCATGATGGTTTCAGTATTTATAAAATATTCACATTACCGCTTCTCGCAAATAGCTGCCACCTTCACATGTAATAAAATACACTACAAAACTGCATACAGATTAGATGACTTCGTGATGTTTGAAGTTCAAATTATTTTTCTTATTAAGGTTTGTCAGAAACTTTCTGAAAAGTTTGTAAGGATACTGCAGGGGAGTCTGTGCTGAGAAATAATTTTTTTAAAAAAATCATCACGTTACTCCGTTTCCTAGTTATTTAGCACTGAAGTGACCCAATCACGTGGATGCACGTGCAAAATGCAAGCACTTGCGTGCGCTGAAATTGGGTAATGCACAGACATCTGTGGGTCCGTATGTTAGCACTAGTTCAAATACCCATTTCCAGTTGAAAAGTGTGCTTTTCAGAAGTGATAAATTTAAAATAGGTGAGCACAAGCTACGTTCATTCCATTTGAGGAAATCAAACGAAGAACAAGTGTGGCGACGAGGGGAACGGTAGCCCAGCGTGTTCGGCCAGAGGGCTGCTCGCCCTCTGTAATAAAAAACTGAGTAAAAGAATCAACGATCAACTTGAACGGATGTCTTGTGACGTCCGCCCAGAGCAAACGCAACGAAAAAAAAGGTCCCGGGTTCGATTCCCGGCTGGGTCGGAGATTTTCTCCGCACAGGGACTGGGTGTTATATTGTCCTAATCATTATCATTTCATCCTCATCGACGGGCGCACAAGTCGCCGAAGTGGCGTCAAATCGAAAGACTTGCACCCGGCGAACGGTCTACCCGACGGGGAGGCCTAGTCACACGACATTTACTTTTACATTAACTGTGCAGTGCGCTGGCGCTCCTGGTGGCGGAATGGGGTACTGATGCACTATGTGAATCAAACTTGAGATTGTTTGCTACAAAATGACACATCTAGCGATTATGTAAGTTGTCTCAATAAATTTCTATATCATTCCAAAGTTGTAAAGTTCTTTTTGACTCACACTGTATACCTGAACAAAGCTTTGTGGTAGATTTTATAACATTTGAAGATACTGGATATTTGCCAAAAGCGGTAATGTGGATATTCTATATATATTTAAGCGTCTGAGACGTAATGAATTATTATACAAACTTTTACTGGAATCGTATGCTTCTAGCTGACAATACGTAAATTAAAAAAATCTTTTAATTTATGTTAACGCTCTTTACAAGCGTTACATATTCCATTGACTTAAAGATCAGAGGCAATGTTCGGCAAAAAAAAGTTTATTAAATGGCGTCACAGTGCTGGTATAGAAGAAAATATTTCCATTGTTCCCACATGATGTGTAGACAGCCACCATAGGTCGGGTATTTCATGCTCTATTACTAGTTTTGCCCTTCACACGAAAGTATATTCAAATATTCATTGCCCTGAGGGGAATACCTCAATGTTTCGAAAGCTCCACTCGGCACCATCGTCGATGGACGCTGATAGCACAGCAGACTATGTATTCATCCGCGGCCGTTGACGACCACTTTCGAGAACGGATTTACATTACCACTGATATGGCTGCATAGGCATGGCCCGAAAGCCAATAAATTGAAAAAAAAAATAAATAGAAGTAATTCGCAACTATTTCTCCGAGATAAGCGGCACCCCATTTCAGTGCTTCTACCATGGAAAAAGCTAGGGAGGCACTGGGAAAGTAGCGCAGGTCCCCCAAGTATATGTCAGAGGCGCTGACCGACGGAGGTGGATTATGTGCATGAATTGCTGTTAATTATTGCTACTTAAACACTTTTCCGCTGTCACTTACTGTTACTGCGTCCTTTCTCAATTTTTGATGATATTGTACCATATTCTGGTACGTTACATTTGTTTACAGTTACGAGGAAAAATACTGTTAATTATTAACTAAATCGCAGTTAGGTATAACCTGATACGCATGGAATTTGCAACAGAACCAGTAAACAATTCATAGTTGAACACATTTTAATCCATTATTCATGCGCAGAGCCTGTATAACTAACGTGGAAAACGAGTTACTGCTATTCCCATAAGATGCTTAAAAACTCACAAAGGAATTAATTTTGTTTGACACCCTGAAATAAATGTTGATTACTCTGAGACAGTACAATAATAGTCTAAATTAACCAGATTGTTATTGTGTATACGCTTTGGCCACTAATGCAGTTGGCCTTCGTCAGTGTGTTTCTGTTAAGGCCATTTGCAATAGTGGCCGAAATGTCGGAAGTCTTACACAATGACAATTCGGTCACATATCCAAAAGAATTTTATTAACTATGACAATGGCCGCGGAAGCCAACGCTTACATTTAAAGCAACTAACTATGTGCGTATTTTCTTCATCCGCTGCGATTGCTTACAAAAGTTACCTTTATTACCGGTTTTGCCTATTCC
Source organism: Schistocerca cancellata (assembly GCF_023864275.1). Taxonomy (NCBI): domain Eukaryota; kingdom Metazoa; phylum Arthropoda; class Insecta; order Orthoptera; family Acrididae; genus Schistocerca; species Schistocerca cancellata. The sequence continues at coordinate 397,963,616 of NC_064631.1, forward strand.
GATCATTGTTAGGCTTCGTATGTCATATTTTTACGGATGAAACGCGCAGTCAGGGGCTGTATGTACACTGACTCAGTCACTTAATACATGCATCATTTTATTTCGACGAGTTACATTGGAACCGGTATCAACTATGACGCCCGATGAAATCGTAAAAGTATAAATAGGTGGTAAAGCCAAATATGTTATGTCACCTCAACTGTTCAATAAAGTCTTACAAAAGTACTAGAGCGTTCGCAGGAAACACTATGCTGAACATTGAAAACAAAAAAATTAATATGAAAGCAGAGAAGGCTGCATTGTGTCGCAGGAGGTGCCACTGACCTTGTTTTATTATGTGTCAATAAAAAAAATGATAATAGGAAAGCGATTTGCAAGAGCTCAGTTATTCAATTTTGTCGATTACGAAAATAAAATGAAAGCGAGTTTACTGCTCAAATATATCGATTACGAGACACGTTTTGGTCAAGGTCAGTGTTACAACGAAACCTGCATAAAAAAAAAAAAAAAACTGCATTCTTTTTGTCGAATCTAAAGTGCACAGAAGGTGATTGTACCAACCTGTAGGATGCCGGAGTTGGTGTCGTAGCGCAGACTGCGGCCATTGCCGACAATGACACTGGCTGTGGCTGTGGGCGCCATGAGGAGAGAGGGAGTAGTGTCAGCCGGGCTGAGCTGCTGCTGCTGCTGCTGCTAGTCTGGGACTGGCTGGTTGTGCGCCGGCCGCCGCTATATGAACGCGCGCGGTCGCGGCCGGCGGGCAGCAGTACTTCCCCGGCAGGAAGCCCCCGGCCCCCGGCGCGCCGACCTGCCGCAGCGGCTGACACGCCTCCGGCCCCCACCACGGCGGGCAGCGCCCGCGCCCGCCAAAGGCAGTTCCGGCGCCGCTCGCCCAGGTCCTAAGCAGCCTCCGGAGTAAACAACGGGCCGAGGTCAGGGCTGGCGGCTGCTGTGGCCTTCGTAGCGGCCCTTACTCTCTGTTAACACAACACCGAGTGTAACGTCGTTTGTAAAGTTTTGCTCATTTACTAACCTCTATTCGATTTAAGAGCCCGCTTTTGCGTCTCGCATTATACAGGGTGGTCCATTGATAGTGACGGGCCAAATATCTCAAGAAGTAAGCGTCAAACGAAAAAATTACAAAGAACGAAACTTGTCCAGTTTGAAGGGGGAAACCAGATGGCGTTATAGTTGGCCCGCTAGATGGCGCTGCCATAGGTCAAACGAATATCAACTACGTTTTTTTAAATAGGAACCCCAGTTTTTATTACATATTCATTTAGTACGTAAAGAAATATGAATGTTTTAGTTGGACCACTTTTTTCGCTTTGTGATAGATGGCGCTGTAATAGTCACAAACATATGGCTCACAATTTTAGACGAACAGTTGGTAACAGGTAGGTTTTTTAAATTAAAATACAGAACGTAGGTACGTTTCAACATTTCATTTCGGTCGTTCCAATGTGATACATGTACCTTTGTGAACTTATCATTTCTAAGAACGCATGCTGTTACAGTGTGATTACCTGTGAATGCCGTCAACCTCAATGCATTTGGCAGTACGTGTAACGACATTCTTCTCAACAGCGAGTAGTTGGCCTTCCGTAATGTTCGCACATGCATTGACAATGCGCTGACGCATGTTGTCAGGCGTTGTAAGTGGATCGCGATAGCAAATATCCTTCAACTTTCCCCACAGAAAGAAATCCGGGGACGTCAGATCCGGTGAACGTGCGGTCCATGGTATGGTGCTTCGACGACCAATCCACCTGTCATGAAATATGCTATTCAATACCGCTTCAACCGCACGCGAGCTATGTGCCGGACATCCATCTGTCATGCAGTGAAACACCTTGTAGTAACATCGGTACAACATTACGTAGGAAATCAGCATACACTGCACCATTTAGATTGCCATCGATAAAATGGTGGCCAATTATCCTTCCTCCCATAATGCCGCACCATACATTAACCCGCGAAGGTCGCTGATGTTCCACTTGTCGCAGCCATCGTGGATTTTCCGTTGCCCAATAGTGCATATTATGCCGGTTTACGTTACCGCTGTTGGTGAATGACGCTTCGTCGCTAAATAGAACGCGTGCAGAAAATCTGTCATCGTCCCTTAATTTCTCTTGCGCACAGTGGCAGAACTGTACACGACGTTCAATGTCGACATCATGCAATTCCTGGTGCATAGAAAAATGGTACGGGTGCAATCGATGTTGATGTAGCATTCTCAACACCGACTTTTTTGAGATTCCCGATTGTCGCGCAGTTTGTCTGCTACTGATGTGTGGATTAGCCGCGACAGCAACTAAAACACCTAGTTGGGCATCATAATTTGTTGCAGGTCGTGCTTGACGTTTCACATGTCTCTGAACACTTCCTTGCCGGCCGGTGTGGCCGTGCGGTTCTAGGCGCTTCAGTCTGGAACCGCGTGACCGCTACGGTCGCAGGTTCGAATCCTGCCTCGGGCATGGATGTGTGTGCTGTCCTTAGGTTAGTTAGGTTTAAATATTTCTAAGTTATAGGGGACTGATGACCACAAATGTTAAGTCCCATAGTGCTCAGAGCCATTTGAACCATTTGAACACTTCCTGTTTCCTTAAATAACGCAACTATCCGGCGAACGGTCCGGCCAATTGGATGATATCGTCCAGGATAGCGAGCAGCATACATAATATACGCCCGTTGGGCATTTTGATCACAATAGCCATACATCAACACGATATCGACCTTTTCCGCAATTGGTAAACTGTGCATTTCAACACGGGTAATGTATCACGAAGCAGATACCGTCCGTGACTATTACAGCGCCATCTATCACAAAGCGAAAAAAGTGGTCCAACTAAAACATTCATATTTCTTTACGTACTACTCGAATATGTAATAAAAAATGAGAGTTTCTATTTAAAAAAAACGCAGTTGATATCCATTTGACCTATGACAGCGTCATCTAGCGGGCCAACCATAGCGCCATCTGGTTTTCCCTTTCAAGCTAGAAGAATTTCGTTCTTTGTAGTTTTTTCGTTTGATGCTTATTTCGTGAGATATTTGGCCTGCTACGGTCTCTTTTTACCCTTTGATATATTCTTCATTTGACGCCGCAGTCTCTGTCGATCCATTCTTTCCAGATTTTCATTTCATATCTTTTTGGTTTCATCCACACTCCAAATTTTCATCTCATTTCAAAAATCTCAATTACGTATTTTTCCTATTCTTTTATATTCCTTCACCGCTCTAAGAAATCCCATTTCCGATCCTTCTATATTCACAATCCGCATCCATATAACTGGGTTGGTAATGCGACTGTTTCGTAATATTCCAGTCATATTTCTTTCCATTTTTGTGCTTTCCACTGAGGTGACAGAAGTTATGGTATGGCGATATGCATTTATACAAACGACGGTGGTATCGTGTGGATATAAAACGGCAGTGCATTGGCGGAGCTGTCATTTGTATTCAACTGATTATCATCAAATGAATTCGCAACTGTGAATAAGGACTACCATCAGCTGTAGAATGGAAAGACGATAATGAAAATATATGCAGGACTGGGACACGAACCCGGATTTTCGGCTTATCGCGAGCGACTTACCCAAACTTCGATATGTCGTCAACCATGCAGCTACGACTTGTGCTCGAACATCTATTATGTATATTCCCGTAGATATCAGACGCTTGCCCGGTATCGCCAGATAAATACAATATTGTAGTGCCTGTGTTATTCTGATTACGATGCAAAGTTCCTTTGGACATGCAACCTTGCACCAGGCAAGCGCATATACGTAATGGATGTACGAGTACGGGTCACAGACGCATGGTTGAGGATATGTGGAAGTTTGGGTCTGGCCGTGCGTCGTGCACGGATAGCCAAATGGTAAGGCGACCGCTCGCGATAAGCGACAAATCCTGGTTCGAGACTCAGTTCGGCACAAATTTTCACTGTCGTCATTCCAATCTGCAGCTGATGGTACTCCTCATTCGCAATTGCGAATTCATTTGATGGGTTTCGTAATGGCTGTGGTCGCCGCAGTGTCTGTTCCTTAGGACATGCATGAATGTCCAAAAAAACTTTGCATCGTAATCACAATAACACGGGCACGGCAGTATCGTATCGTACCAAGAGGTTATGGCAACACGACGGGAATTAACAGACACTGAACGCGGAGTGGTAGCTGTAGCTAGACGCATCGGACACTCCATTCCGGAAATCGTTAGGGAAATCAATATTCCGAAATCCACAGTGTCTAGAGTGTGCTGAGAATATCAGATTTCGGATATTACCTGCCGCTACGGACAATTCAGTGGCCGAGGGCCTACACTTAACGACCGAGAGCAGCGGCATTTGGGTGGAGTTGTCAGTGTTAATAGGCGAGCAACACTGCATGAAATAATCGCAGAAATCAAAGTGAGACGTACGACGGACGTATCACTCATGACATTCTCGCGAAATCTGGCGTCAATGGGCTACGACAAGAATCGACCGACGCGAGTGCCTTTAGTAGCAACACAACATCGCCCGCAGCACCTCTCTTGGGGTCGTGAGCATATCGGTTGGACCCTAGACTACCAGAAAATGGTGGTCAGGTCAGATGAGTTCCGATTTTAGTTGATAAGAGCTGACGGTAGGGTTCGAATGTGGGCAGACCCGTCGAAGCCATGAACCCAAGTTATCGGCAAGGCATTGTGCAAGCTTGTGATGACTATCATGGCCGGCCAGAGTGGCAGTGCGGTTCTAGGCGCTACAGACTGGAGCCGGGCGACCGCTACGGCCGCAGGTTCGAATCCTGCCTCGGGCATGGATGTGTGTGATGTCCTTAGGTTAGTCAGGTTTAATTAGTTCTAAGTTCTAGGCGGCTGATAACCTCAGACGTTAAGTCGCATAGTGCTCAGAGCCATTTGAACCAACTCTATCATGGTGTGTACTGTGTTTACATGGGGTAGACTGGGTCATCTTGCCCAATTGAATGGATCATTGACTGGAAATGGCTATGTTCGGCTACTTGCAGATCATTTGTAGCCATTTATGGACTTCATGTTTCCAAACAATGATGGGATTTTTATGGATAACAATGGAAATGGAAATGAGCGTTTGGCGTCATTGGCCAGGGGGCCCCCAGCGGGGCACGTCCGGCCGCCTTAGTGCAGGTCTTATTACATTCGACGCCACACTGGACGACCTGCGCCCCGGATGGGGATGGAATGATGATGAAAACAGCACAAAATCCAGTCCCTGAGCAGAGAAAATCTCCGACCCAGCCGGGAATCGAACCCGGGCCTGTAGGACGGCAATCCGTCACGCTGACCACTCAGCTATCGGGGCGGACATGGATAACAATGCGCCATGTCAACGGGCCACAGCTGTTTGGCATTGGTTTGAAGAACATTCTGTACAACTCGACCAAATGATTGGCCACCCGGATCGCCCGATATGAATCCCATCGAATAGTTACTAGACATAATCGAGAGGTCAGTTGGTGTACAAAATCCTGCAGCGGCAACACTTTCGCGATTATGGACGACTATAGGGGCAGTATGGCGCAGTATTTCTGTAGGAGACTTCCAATGACTTGTTGAGTCCATGCAACGTCGAGCTATTGCACTACACCGGCAAAAAGGAGGTCCGACGCGATATTAGCAGGTATTCCATGACTTCTGTCACCTCAGTGCACATTCTTCTTCTTCTGTACCTTCCATGTAAGACCAATTGTAGCCTATTATGGTTTCGACCTTTTTCTCGGTCTGACATAATGTCTTTCCCCTTTTGATTTAAAGTTCTTTATCTGAAGTGGCAATTTCTCTGGATCCAGTCTTTGCAGACATTCATTCCATTTCTTTTTCTCTTTATCCCATTTTTGTTTGTTTGGCATTCCAAATTTTCAACTCCTTCCGAATATCTTCATTTCGTAATGATTGTTCTTTTACATCCCTTCACCGCTGAAAGAAATCTTATTTCTATTCCTTGTATTTGGTTTTTTGTCTTTTATTCAATAACAGCGATTCATTTTCATGTAATAGTGTTGGCAGTGCTACTGTTTAACAAAATTTCAGTGTTGTGTCTTTCCGTGTCTTATGCTACAAAGTTCTGTTAGTTGTTCCACACATACCTGCGAAGGGCCGGCCTTGGTGGCCGAGCGGTTCTAGGCGCTACAGTCTGGAACCGCGCGACCGCTACGGTCGCAGGTTCGAATCCTGCCTCGGGCATGGATGTGTGTGATGTCCCTATGTGAGTTAGGTGTAAGTAGTTCTAAGTTCTAGGGGACTGATGACCTCAGAAGTTGAGTCCCATAGTACTTAGAGCCATTTTGAACCTCAGAAGTTAAGTCCCATAGTGATGAGAGCCATTTGAACCATACCTGCGAATCTATTGAACTTAATCTGTATATCTCATTCGCATTCGTACGAGATTTTACACCAAGGACAGTTAAAATCTTTTGCTTATTCAGTTATTCTTTTCATCAGCTGTTGTTTTGGTTCTCACTGACTATTTTTCGTAAAATGACACTAGCTTAGATTTAGTAGAAGATTAGCATTGCAGATAGCCAATCGGGCCCGTGGGCCCGCAAACTCAAGAGGTCCACCAGAAACCCTGACGCCAAACGTGTTCTTCGTCTGGATACCTAAACCCGAACGGGAGAGCGATACTGGAATTGGACATGGTACGGTGTAAGGATTGGACGCGAGCCAAAGGCTGAGTAGTATTGTGCGCTATTGTCTAGCGAGTCTGGTGGGCCGCTTGA